>NC_068349.1:1552317-1802317 GCF_014633365.1 Diospyros lotus | reverse complement strand
TGGTGGACTGAAAAACTAAAAAAATATATGAACTGAGTATATATATGACCATGTACTAAATGATCCTTTGTAAATTGATACAATGTTTGCCTTTTTTCCTTCAGGCGCCCGCTGTGTTGCAACCTTGTTGAATGAGATGAAACGTCGTGGCAAGGGCTGTCGATATGGTGTGATTTCTATGTGCATAGGTATGTTGTAGCCTGTTCTTGGTTCTCGTCAGAATGCTAGTTCATTGAGGTGATTAGCTTATGGCCACATCTACTGGCATGCATTGTTGCAGGCTCGGGCATGGGAGCTGCTGCTGTATTTCAAAGAGGTGACTCTGTTGATGACTTCTGCAATGCTCGAGTTGTCAGCGACAACAATCTGTTGTCAAAGGATGCCCATTAGACTCATAAGATGGCATCGAGATTTGTCATTCAAAGTTTCCGAGTGATCTGAAAAGGCGGAACAGAATAGAATCGGCTTAAATATAACTGCAGCAGTAAGCATATATCATATATATCGTTCTACAGTGGCTTAAATACAAGTAGTCTTCGCTTTTCTCTTTGGAGTAGAATAAACTCATCAACCACATCCAATTCCATAATGCAATGTATTCCTGAAAGCGATGAGCTACTAAATAAAGACCGTCATGTTTGATGAGCTCTAACCTGTTGATTTTCATTTCAGCTCTTGATCCCTGATATGTTTTCCAGGAAACTAAAACAAGAAATGTCATTTTGGTTGTACCCTTGCAATATGGGTTTCCACACATATATGCTCCTGGTCCCCACAATTAGCAGTACAGACCAAAGTTACTGGTCTCACACATCTTTATACAACAATTGGAGCTTTGGTATTCGCTCTGGGGGCAAGGGGTAATTCACAAAACTAGGTACTTGCGTATGGCTTACTTTCCTTCTACCCTCCACGCTGTCAAGTGCTTCTAATAAGGTCATTTGGTCAGAAGCAATTCAAATACCTAGTTTCTACCCTATCCTTTTGGAAGGTGTTTGATTGAAGAATAAATAAACCCTAATTTTCCTCCTCTCTCTAATTCACAGGTTGTCAAACTTTTCTCATGAACAAACCCTCCCTTCCCTTTCTTCATAACCATCCCAGATATGTTTACAAATCTCTTATTAAAGATAAACATGCCACATCAAACTTTGCCCGTAATGACAGCATACTCAACAAGAAAATAAGGATAACCACCTCCACCTGGCTTCCAAGAAATTAGTAGCAGCATACCTCAACAACATCAATGAAGTCCTGTTTTTTCTGAAATGAGCCCAATCCACTTGGTGTGATCGATCTGCACTCCTGAGTGACAAAAGAATGATACATCAGTGTTAATTGTAGATATGGTGTAAAAACTAATAATAAAAGTAAACGAAGAAAAAACAACACAAATTCCTCTCCCTTCAAAGTAAAAATAAAATGATAGAATGTAATGCAGCTTTTTATCTTCTTTCAAATTATGTTAGAAGTGACAA
Source organism: Diospyros lotus (assembly GCF_014633365.1). Taxonomy (NCBI): domain Eukaryota; kingdom Viridiplantae; phylum Streptophyta; class Magnoliopsida; order Ericales; family Ebenaceae; genus Diospyros; species Diospyros lotus. Next base: position 1,800,839 of record NC_068349.1, on the reverse strand, counting down.
CAAGATATAAGCAAACCAATCTCCTTTATAGACAAATATCCGTTGTACAATTTTTAATGAAGAAGCATTCGCGAAGATAAACTTCTCAAAAACGGAAAACCTCTCTTCCGTTGTACGCTTCTTGCATAGACAAAGGGAAGAAGAGCAGCAGAGAGTGATCATAAAAAACATAACTCAACAGGCTGTTGCTACCCTGTATATAAAATTTTAGAACCATTACATGGCTTTCCAAAAGGGTATTTCCTCTTTTATGGTGGAAACCAAGACAAGAAAAGATTGTAATATCAGTGTGTGTGTGTTTGTGTATTATCTGTTAAGTCCTTTGTCTGGTCAACAGAGATAACCGAACCATCTTTAACAAAACCACTCACATAGACAAATGTTAACTGCTGCATTCATCTACTTCCTGACCACTATTGATTATTGAAAAGAAAATTATCAGATAAAAGCATAAAGTAACGATGCAACAGAATAATTCAAAGCAGCACTGGATACAAGAAAAGATTGTACGCTGAATCCATCTTCGTGTGATGAGCATTGAAGAAGAAAACTGTGGATGGTATCGAGGTGATGTCGAAGTACTTGATATATATTTGAATATCCTCTGAATCAATATCTACCAAAGCTATTGTAGCAAACTTGGATACCTTCCTCACTGATTTAGAAAGCTGCTGACAACAAAAGAGATAAGACAGAACAAAGCAATCAAGATAATTAGCTGCACCATGGATGAACTTCCAAATTAAATATAGAATAAAGAGTAGTGAAATTTGACTGCTCCCGTTAACAGAGCATCCGATTATCTCCGTAGAACCAAACAATCTAGAAACTTGTCATTGATTAGATCATAGATCATATACTAAAGAAAATGGTACCCTTGCCAGGTGATTTAAGCAACGCTCACACCACTTAATACATCTTCAGTTATACCTTGCTTTGATTATCACTACGGAACACAAACAACATAGAGTTTCTCAATCACGTGAGTTTGTGATTTGCATTAGGTTTTCTCATCAGGTATGCATATAAGTCCTCAGAAACCGAAAAGAGGAATAAGGAAAAATCCTATGAAGCGGAACCGAATCTGAAGGTGACATCGAGAGAAAAAACAAGAAAACAAACGTACAAAATGATACAGAGAAAGAGAAACCCTAGAAAAAGGGGGAAGGGATTATACGATGTCATCGAGGTGGAGGCAAACATGGTCGGTGGATTGACCAAAGCGAAGGATGAGAACTTTGTCAATAGTGTCTCTGATGATAGAATCGATCTCTCTCTTCTTCGTAAGCGTCATTAACAAGTAACTCATTCAGGCGAGAAGGGGGAACGATGAGAAGGTGACGGTACAAAGAGAGAGAGCAGCTCTAAGCTGTAAGAGCATCTCCAAAGCGAATTGTTAAAATGGATGCTAAAGACTTATTTATAACTTTGAATAGTGTTGTGACATATTTCAATTATAGATCTGCTCTATTGATAGGTATCAAAATAAGGTACTATTTTAATATTTTTTATTAAAAATTATAATTAAAATTTTAAAATTCATCTATTGAAATTAAAATTTCAAAATTTAATTGTCAAAATAAAAATTCAAAAAAGTAAAATTCATCTATAAATATGATAATTTTTCTCATGTTTCTATCCATCTATATTACATTCTCTCTAGAAAATCATTTATCCTCTTATATTTTTATTCATCCATCTATATAAATCGTTATCCTAATATTTTAAGAGGAATCATCAATATTGAGAAAGAAGATGATGATGAATTATATGTGTTGTATGCTGTAACCAGAAGATCAGAAGGGTTTAGTCATGGATGGGTAAGAAGACATCGTGGTTCCATTCTAGGTCATATAACAATTAATTGTGGTAGAGTTAAAGGCCACGAAAGACTCTACCGCGACTATTTTGCTACCCCTTGTGTATACAACAATAACAACAACATATCTAGCCTTTATCCCACTATGTGGGGTTGGCTACATGAATTCTAGACTTCCATATATTTCTATCTTTTGTCATATCTTTATTTAAATCTATACACTTCATATCAAACTTTAATGTTTCTCTCAAAGTCTTCTTGGGTCTGCCTCTACCTTTTTTTTTTTACTAATTGTTCCATTTCATCAACTCTTCTCACAGGAGCATTTCTTGACCTCTTTCTTACATGACCAAACCATCTTGGTCTAGTCTCTTTCATCTTCTTCTCGATTGGCACTACTCCTACCTTATTACGAATAACTTCATTTCTAATTTTATCCTTTCTTGTATAGCCGCACATCCATCTTAACATCCCCATCTCCGTTACACTCATCTTTTGCTCATGCTGGTATTTGACTGCTCAACATTTTAATCCATACAGCAAGACTAGTCTTATAGCTGTTCTATAGAATTTTGCTACCCCTTGTGTATATGAAGGTTTTTTTCAAAAGAGATTCTGAATGAGTCGTCATCTTTTTCTCCGAATTGCAAATGAGATTGAACAACACGATCTATACTTCATCTAAATAACAAATGCCGTTGGAGTTCTTGGTTTGTCATCCATTCAGAAGATAATAGCTGCTTATAGAATTCTTACTTACGGAACACCAGCAGATTCTGTGGATGAATACATCAGAATTGAAGAAAACACTGCCATACATAGTCTAGGAAGGTTTGTGAAAGCTGTTATTGTAGTGTTTGGCGGCCATTACTTGAGGCCACCAAACAATAGCGATATTACTCGATTGCCACAGATGGGGGAACAACGTGGCTTTTCCGGCATGTTAGGGAGTATTGATTGCATGCATTAGAAGTGGAAAAATTGTTCGACCGCATAACAAGGTATGTATACTGGTCATTATCACAAATCAACAATCATTTTGGAAGCTGTGGCTTCTCAAGATCTTTGGATATGTCATGTATTCTTTAGGTTTCCTGGTTTGCTGAATGACATAAATGTTCTAGATAGGTCCCCTATTTTTGCATTATTAGCAAATGGTTATGCTCATCCAGTAAAGTATACAATTAATGGCCATATGTATACAATGAGATATTATCTAGTTGATGTTATTTATCCAAACTGATCGACATTTGTAAAAACAATTCCTTTCCACAAGGTTTGAAGAAAAAATATTTTGCTAAAACACAAGAGTCGGCAAGAAAATATGTAGAGTGGACATTTGAGGTACTTCAAGCCTTTTTTGCAATTGTGCGTGGACCAGTACGCTTTTGAGATGAAGAAACACTTGCAAATATTATGAAAGTGTGCATAATAATGTATAACATGATCATTGAGGATGAATGAGATATTGGTAACAATGATTTTGATGGAAGTGATGCAAATTCGCCTCTAAAAGTGTCGCATGCGTATACACTAGAATTGGAAGATTTTATGCAAACCCATTATCAGATTAGGGACAATGCAACTCATTCTCAACTGCAATTAGATCTTATCAAGCATTTGTAGGAACAACATGGCGAATAATAATTTTTCTAATTTCAATTTCAAGTTATACTTTCAATTCTAATTTCAATTTCAAGTTGTATTTTAATTTGACAAGTACTTTCATAGCAATCAAACTTAATACATAGTTTTTCATGAATAATAACAAAATAATAAATGAATGACTAAAAAGTAAAACCCTGCTTTTTCATAATCTCCATCTTCAAGTTATTCCATATATGTTGAAATTGGATCCATGTCAGTAATGTCAGTTTTCATGATTTTATTTCAGTTTTTCATAATTTTCATTTCATTATGCATTTCTTCAACTTTTACCTGTCTTTTTTGAACTTCTAATTGCATTTCTTCAATTTCTAACTGTTTACGATGTTGCTCCAATGCTATCTCCTATTGAACAAACATTTTCTCATGTCGCTCAACTTTTTGTTGTTTTGCTTTCATTTTTTGATTCAAGTAGTGATGATCTAGTATATCTTCAGCCCTGATTTGCTTCTCTTTGTTTTTAAGTTGTTTCTTCGAAACCTTTCTGCCCAATGGCCTATCGAGGTTGGGAGTGGACGAGAGTTCAATGTCATCCCCTAAATGTGGAGTTGAATAACAAGATTCAACATGATTTGATTTAGAAGGACTACTAGTTGAATGGGTTTCTGCTCTCTTATTGCTAGTGAGATTATTTGTCCATTTTCGCTCAATTTTCAATATATTCCAACAATACTCGTATTAAAATGGTCTTTCAATGATCTTAACAAACATTTCTTTTGTTTCATCAACCTGAAAAACATATGAAATCATTCAGTCAATAATTCAAATATCAAATTATAGTAGTGTCTATCTAAAAAAGCTCAATCCTTACATTATTTTGCTTGGTGTGTCCAATTTGTTGTATTCTTTTAATTTGACTATAAAAATTGACAAATTTGCCACATTTTGCATTTATATCAGTCGAACGGCTTTTAATAGAAGCTTGCGAACGCTCTTCTTGATTGCCTCTGTGAAGTTCTACGTATTTCAATATTCTATGCTATAAAGCACCACCTTGTTGTTCATTCTCAATAATTGCATCTTTAATCGTGTTAAGTTACGCAGACATAATTAATTTATCTTCTTCCTGAGAGAAGTTCTTTATTCTTTGCGATTTTCTCACTCTTGGAATGACTTCATCTTGTACTAGAGCTAATATTGTGGGATTGGTCTACATAGTACGTATCATCGTATAAATCAGTATTGCTTATAAGCAAATCAATGAAAGAACTGTCAAATTGTAAACCCATAAAAAAAAATATATATAATCAATTTAAATAATGAGCATACAATAATCAACTAAAATAAATCCTAACAATTAATTTAAATTTTAACAATTAACTAAAATAAAAATATTTATATATATAATTGATTAACTAAAATAAAAATAATTATATATATAATTGATAAACAATTATATATATATATATATACCTGGCCCTAATCCAGAACCTTCTTCCCCTTCTGCGCCTTTTCCCTTTCTGTGCCTCTCATCTCTTGCCTCTTTCTTTTCGTCAGTCGTTGCCTTACCCTCACCCTCGCCAGTCGCCGCCTTTCCCTCACCCTCATCGGTCGCCGTCTTACCCTCGCCCTCGCCCTCACAGGTCGCCGCCTCGCCCTCGCCCTCACCTTCGCTCGGTCGTTCCTGGCAGCTCGCCCTCGCCCTCGCCTTCGCTCGGTCGTTCCTCGCAGCTCGCCCTCGCCGACTTTCCCCTCGGTCGCTCGCCTCGTTCTCGCTTGCTGCCTTTCTCGACTCTTCTCGTTCCGTCCTTCGCCGCCTCAATCTTGGCTTCAGCCTCATCAACTCCGACCTTTCGTCGCTTGTTACTTTGCTGGTCGATCGTTGCTTCTCTAGCTCTCTCTTTCTGTCTTGCCTTGCTTGCTAAATCCCTATTTCAGGTAAATATATGTATTTATAGAATTTCAAATATAACCGTTGGCAAATGCAACCTCATTTTCTCTCTCTTCAGGGGTTGAAAAAATAGCATTGCAAGATGATTGTTGTCATTTTACAACTCCACATACCATTCCTGTTGGAGTGAAAAATTTCTATTCTGGGGTGCCATTTCGACAGTTACGACGAGGCACCTCTGATGACAACTCTTGTTGGAGATGCTCTAATAAAGGTAAACATGAGAGAGAGAAGGGTTCGAATAAGAAAACACCACCCTAATTCTTATCCCATTTTATTTAGGTAGTATTTATTAAAATAAGTAAAAAAAAAAGAATATCAAAATAATATTAAAATATTTTTTAAATCAAGATATACAATGGTCAAGATAAGCCTTAAAAATATTTTATAATTTTTATCATACTATTTGATAATTTTTTGGAATCTATTGAGAATTATATTTTTTTTATATGCTTATTAAATGCATATGATAAACGCCAAGCTAAGAGTTTTTTTTACTCAAATATCGCTATTACCAAATTCATTCAAAACTGTATGTTAATATTAACAATAAATTTATGATTAAAATAATTTTTTATGATTAATGTGAATTGTCAAAAAATAAAAATAAAAATTTTATTTTGTAAATTCATCTTCAAAAATATATTCTAAAAAGAAGTATAAATAATTATTGGTGGAATTATAATAATTTCATTTAGATAATTAAAAATTGTCAAAATATATTTTCATAGTAGATAATAAAATATAAAATTGAATAAAATAATTTAAAAATTGATAAAAAATGAATTTGTATTAGATAATAAAATATATAGAGAAAAATTTAAATTTTAAAAATATATTAAATGGCATTAATTATCCTACAAGGGGTATATGGGTAATTTAAGCTTATCTATAAAATATCAGATAAATTTATCTGAAGAGGTGCAGGATAAATTTATCTGTAAAAATTCAAATAAAAAGTCACATGAGGGTTTTTCCGGTGATAGTCAGATAAGTTTAACAAATACGTTAGAAATTGATATTTTACTTTTGGGGTTAATTACACCAATAATAACCCAACTTTGTATTCTATTACTATTTGGTTACTGAACTTTGAAATGTTACATGTTAGTCACTGATATTTCAAAACGGTTACTGCTTAGTCACTGAATTTTGAAATGTTAATTATTAGTCACTGATATTTCAAAACTATTACTGTTTAGTTACTGAACTTTAAAATGTTACCTATTAGTCACTGATATTTCAAAACTGTTACATTGAATTTTAAAATATTACCTGTTAGTTACTAATATTTCAAAACTGTTTCTCATTCGTCACTCGTGAACTTAAAGTTCAGTGACTATTGAGTGACGGGTGAAAAACGATTTTGAAATATCAATGACTAGTAGGTAATATTTTAAAGTTCAGTGACTAAACAGTAACCATTTTGAAATATCAGTAACTAATAGGTAACATTTTAAAGTTCAGTGACTAAGTAGTAATAATTTTGAAATATTAGTGATTAACAGATAACATTTTAAAGTTTAGTAACTAAGTAATAACTGTTTTGAAATATTAGTGACTAACAGGTAACATTTTAAAGTTTAGTGATCAAACAGTAATAGAATGCAAAGTTGAGTTATTATTGGTGTAATTAATCCTTTACTTTTGTATTGATTTTGATGATAAAAAATAAATGATTTATATTTTAAGTCAAATATATAGTTTTCAGATTTTCAAACAAAAATCAATTTCAAGTACTTTGTTAAAAAGAAAACTAAATGAATTACAATTTTCTATATTCTTATACAATGAAAATTAAAATTAATTACATGTATGGAGATTTGCAAAAACAAGTATTAAGATTTAAAAGAATCTGCTAAATGATTTTTACAAATTAGTTTTGAACCATTGGATAAATGAAATAATATTTTTCAAAATAAACCTTTTTGATTTATAACAAAAAGAGGGAGAGAGATATGTGTTGAAATTGATTTTAGGTTTTGTCATCATAAAAAAGTGAGAGATTGATATTTTACTCTTATATTGGCTTTGGTGATGAAAAATAAATTATTTATATTTTAAGTCAAATATATCGTTTTCAAGTTTTTAAACAAAAATCAATTTCAAGTACTTTGTTAAAAAGAAAACCAAATGAATTATAATTTTTTATATTCTTATACAATGAAAACCAAAATTAATTACATGTATAAAAATTTGCAAAAATAATTATTAATATTTAAAAAAATCTTTTAAATAATTTTTACAAATTAGTTTTGAACCATTGGATAAATGAAATAATATTTTTCAAAATAAACCTTTTTGATTTATGACAAAAAGGAGGAGAGATATGTGTTGAAATTAATTTTAGGTTTTGTTATCATAAAAAATAGAAAAATTAATATTTTACTCTTGTGTTGGTTTTGATGATGAAAAATAAATGATTTATATCTTAAGTCAAATATATGGTTTTCAGGTTTTTAAACAAAAATCAATTTTAAGTACTTTGTTAAAAAAAAAACTAAATAAATTATAATTTTCTATATTCTTATACAATGAAAATCAAAATTAATTACATGTATGTAGATTTGCAAAAATAAGTATTAAGATTTAAAAGAATCTACTAAATGATTTTTACAAATTGGTTTTGAGCTATTTGATAAATGAAGTAATATTTTTACAAAGGCAAAGGACCAACTAGAATATATTTTCTTGATAGATTGATATTTTACCTTTGATAACATTTTGATGATAAAAATTAATTGAATTTTGATGATGAAATTATTTTATCAATGGTTATTATCTTGGTACTCCAAATTACTTTTATAAGATTTATTAAGCACTAAAATTAAAATCAATTTTGTAATGGCTCGCCTCTCGGAGCCCCTATCGCGTATAGAGGATCCGTGAGAGGGTCATTATCTGAATGATATTGAACAATAACATGAACTAAGTCTCACGCCCAACTCTTTTAGAAACCATAACTTTTTAGATCACATAATATTTCATAATCACCTTTACATAATTATTCACAACTTGAGCCCACCTGGGCTTACACAACATAAGCATAAAAACATAAAACATTAATCTTAACACAAGCACCATGACACCCAGGACCTAGTCTCGGAAGGACTCTACACTTGTTATCATGACTCGACGATCTGGACCCAACCCTATCGAACGCACCTGCGACCTCAGGATACTCTTACCTGGAATGATGGAAAGCAAACATGAGTTACAAGACTCAGCAGGCTCTAGAAAGAAAGACAAATGGTTAAAGATAAAACTCTTTCCCATTACCCCATGCAATTCATGCCAGTGTAATGACACAACATGCCATGCTTATTACACGCGTTAATCCAAATGCATATCCATAAAGTAAACTGTACATAAACGGTCCTTGGGGCCCACATGAGACACACACTGGCACCCAAGTCCAATATACAAACCTGTTAGCAGCCTTTTAAGCTACTTTATCATTATTCCATTGTGGGTTGTATCCCATTTCCCTTAATCGCTCACATTATGGGCCGTACCCCACTTCCCATAATCACTCACATTGTGAGCCGTACCCCACTTCCATCGTGGGCCACTTCCACGACATACACTTTGTGGTGGGCTCCACCCATTCTCATCACTTATAGCCACACATCCTTACCATGCAATACAACAAATTGGAAATGCAATGACTTTTTGTAGCATAAATGTGATGACAAGGCCCCATAAACCAAGCATCAGGACATGCTATGCCTACATAGGAATACACACATGCGAAATGCTTTAAATGTACCGGTTCACCTAGAGAACCCTAATTGGCTCTTAAACTAACCGGATTATGCAAGTGCTCACACATCCCATCACACACAAAGCATGTCCCCAAATGAATGCAACCCAACCTCATGCAGCACACACATTATGATATGCACAAAATCAAGGTGAGAATCTAGCAGTATTAGCTCTTCTGGCCCGTCTCGCGTTTATCGTAACAGTTGATGACTGGCGCCCATACATCTAGCTATCAACTGCCATAACCCACGATCAATAGGCAGTAGCTTTGTACACCATACCCTTAGACACACGTACTGACATTTCTTAACATTTCTTAAGCTTCTCCCATGACGTCTCATATACTCGTAACATAACCATTAACATACCATTCTTGTCCTCATTCTTTTTCATTCACAGAAAACCATCTCAACATCCAAAATAGACTTTTAATATATTCCCATAATCTGGACCATAACCAATTTTCTAAGAACCTAACCCCAACGGGTTTGGCATCATTCCCAAAGAAAGTAGGGCGATACAAAACCCCGTGACGGACATAAGAAATGGCATCAAGGAATCATTTACTAGCTTATTTAATTATCAATAGACCCATTATTAACATATAAGACATGAGATAGTGGCCATGTGGATTATCATTATTACTGCGTGGAACCAAGTCACGGTGATAGAGGGAATAAAATACGAGAAACCACGAAGACTCTTGCAGGAAATTAAGAACATGAGGGGAGGTTAAAGAGCTTGCCTTTATTTGGTTGATTCTTGATCTTTTAGCACTCCCGCTGCAAAGTAAAATGTTTAACGGAAACTAATAAGTTTACGGCCTATATTAATCAAATCTAACCATATAAAATTCATAATTTAAACGTATAATACTTCTGATAATTTTATCCACTTACTTGAGTATTTTAAACATCGAGTAACCTCAAAATCTTTTAATTTCTCTCTCACTTTCTTCTCTTTTTCTTCTATTCCTTAGCTGTCACGCACCTTCTTCTTCTTTTCCTTTATTTTTGTCCTTCCTTTTCCCTTTTCCTTTCTGCCTCATGGTGCAAAAAGTGGCCGAATTGGCCACTGGAATAGCCAAAATTGGCCTTAAAATTGAAGCAGCGGAGAAGGCTTGGAACGCAAGGCGAACAGGCAGCCCAGAGCATGCCACATGGTGCGGTTAGAACTTGTCGCTCGTTCCCACTGCCTTAATCAAAACGACGCCATTTCGGGCGCCCAAAGACTGATTAAAATCAGTCCAAAATCCCTTATGCGCGCCTGCTCCCTCTTTGCCTCGAACCCGCGCCCCTCGCATGGAAGCCCTTGAGCGCGACCACCAGCTTGCTGCCCACCTTCAACATATATACACCCCTTATTAAATTTAAGATGACTTCCATCCACTTTCTAGATTTTGCACTAGCGCCTCAGAGCTTCCGAAAATCCCACATACACCCTCATACCTCATTTCTCTTTATTACACTTATGTCCCGAACATTCCCCAAAATCCACCAATTTAATTTATTTTATTCTTTCATCATTTCCAGAAATACCCCCAATTAAAATTATTAATTCCCTTAATTTCCTATTTCTTCAAAACAACATAAATTATTATTTTTTCTTAAATCTCAAAATACTCAATAATGACCTCAACACTGGTATTAATAATTATTATTTATCTCCAAAATTTGGGATGTTACAAATTTTATCATGCATTCCAATGTCAAATATCTTGTGATAAATTTTCTTAATGGCATTTGGAATATTATGTTTTTAATTGATTAAAAAATATTTCAAATCTAAAATCAAACGTTTCTTATAATCGGTCGACAAAGTATTCAAATTTTAGTTTGCATCTGTCAACTAAGTATAACCATTTGTCGACTAACAAAATGTTGATCTTTACCTCTGTCAACTAACAGATTATGTATTTCAAGCTCTATCGACTAATCTTTTAAGTCTGTCGACAAAAGGGTCAAAACTGTCGACTAACTTTATTTTTTTTTGTCGACTAATTCTTTTTGCAGAAACCCATAATGGCTAGTTTTTCAAAATTCAACGGCTATAAATTGATAATTTTGGGCAAGACTCTTTGGATGCTTATAAATACAAATCAAGAATGATCTTGAAGAGACTAATGAATAGGAATGAAGTGAAGCAAACTTACAAATTATTTATATATTCTCAAATTGTATTTGTGTTTTTATAATTTTCTCTCAAAGGCTTCGATCTTCATTTGTATTTAATTATTTCAAACTTTGTATCTTCTTGAGAAACATTGTAACTAAGAGTGTATACTTTTAGAATCTCTTTATTAAACATTTATTGTATTTCCTAACTGGTGCAGTTAGAAGGCTTACTTGTGTTAAAGTAGGAGGTTATAGTGGATTGATTTACAAATTTTTTAGTAAGGAGTTAAGGTAGTAAATTAGATTTGGTTTAAATCGAACTACTATAAATCATTTGTATACTTATCTTACTTGTATTATTTGGTTTGTTTATCATTGCTAACATTTCAATATATTCATTTGCATTGAATTTTTATTTTCCATCAAAAGAATTTTAACTTTCAAACAAAATTTTAAATTACCCAATTTACCCCTCATCGTGGGTGTGTGCCATAGTATTTCGAACCTATCAGAAATGACAAACATTCAGAATGTTTCTCATATTTGACATTTTCCACCCTATATTTTGGGTAACAAACACTATCTTAATATTTATTATTTTACGTATATCAAAAATTAAATATAAAAAAAAACCTCATTATCTGTGTTCCTTGTCTTTTATATGTTATGGGCCAAGGCCTAACCCAACTCCAGTTAAACTTTTATTTATTTCTTTTGTATTATGGGCTAAGGCCCAACCCAACTCCAGTTAAACTTTCTTTTATATTATGGGTCAAGGCCCAGCCCAACTCTTGTTAAATTTTAATTTATTTTAAAATTAGGACACTTGTCACATCTCATTTTTTTTAATCAAAATCTCAAATTATTTTCAATATATACAAAAAGTGAAATAATGCAACAAGGTATTGACAATAAGCTAATTTTGAAGATTCAATAATATAATAAATGTTTTAAGAATAAAAAATATCAATAGTAAAGTATCATAAATTAAATTTGGCAATGGGAAGAGCTCAACTAAAGATTAATTAAAATTTTATTTTAACAAACATATATTTTGATAAGAAAATAATATATTATTAAATAGAATAAAATAAAAATGATTTAGAAATTACGTGTAGGTTGGTTAGACTTAGAGACCTAGGGCTAGGGTTAGGCTAAGATTAGAGTGGTTGTGGAGGTGGTACGGCCCCAAGGACACTACTCAAGGCTGATAGGCTTCCTAGTTGCCATTTGAGATGAAGTGGGGGACTCTATGGATAATAGCCTGGGAAGCAGTAACTGATCTGGCTCCTCGCTTGATGTCATCAAGTTTCTATTGGATGACCACTGCCCAAGGTGACCACTCTTCTCAGCATATGTCCACCGCCAATACTTCCTCTTCTCAATCATATATGCCTTTGCTTGTCTATATGCTAGGGTAAGAGTTTTGTTAACTAAGGATTTTGCTCAAGACATCTCAAATTGAACTATATATTTCCTAAATTTTTTAAAAGTAAACAAGCTATCAAATCTTACTCAACTTGTTAGAAAATTGACTTGTTCCATATGTGATAATCAAAATACTTGACCATGACCATAATACTCTTGTGGTAAGTTCTAAAATTACAAAATATACACTTTAATAAGAGAAGAAAATAATTAAATTTAGGTGTTGAATGTTCAAATTTTAACATGAACTAGAAAATTGGTCCAAACAGACCAATTTGGTTCTTGTTCCATATTTTTACTTCAACTAATTTTCGGTTCACTCTGGTTTGAGATCTGTTCAAAATAAAAAATTCGTTTAAAATAATTAATATTATTTATTAATAATAAAAAAATATGACATACATATAATGCATTATTAAATTGTAAGCTAGTTGATTTTTGTTTAGATTTTTTTAATGAAAACTTTTGTTTGAGTGATATATATAAAAAATATATATATTCATTTTTTAAAATTTTATATTAAAAAGTAAGAAAAAAATATTCATGACCAGTTAGGATGGCCCAATTCAAACCAGTCCATGGCTTGAGATTTTTAGAAATTTCATTCCCAATCTGGTTTGGTCCCAGGTCAATTCAGAGTGAATAAATGCCCTATTTACATGTTAGTGCATTTAACTCAAAGGAATGAGATATAAATGTAGATATGTATCAATTAAATATAAAAAATTAGAATAAAAAATGAAAAAGTGAAACTCGCTTAAAGGTTTTATTGTACTTCCTAATTCCACAATTAATTTATATACATTATTTAGACAGTAATTATGACATTTTTAATAATACCAGTACATTAATTTATTATCTATTCATATGAATGTCATTAAAATTTTACAAATAACATTTCAAATTAATTTAGGATGGTGAAGATAGTTTGCACTGTAGCAAGAGAGAAGAGAATGAAGGCTGCGATGACAGAAATAATTGCCCACGGGTTTCTAAAATAAATTTGAGTTAGATTGGCACGCCATTTATGCCAAGGCGTGTTGCAGTAGGTGATGAGATTCTTGTACACTTGGCCAAGGTTGTTGTTCATCTCCATGGCCAAATCCTTAGACATTGTGTTGAACAAATCGGCTGCCTCCTTGTCGGTGCCAATATTGTTATCGATAATCCCTTTCGAACTCAAAAGTTTGATATCCCGATCGTCGTCGATGATGTTATCCATGAACGCGACGAATGAAGTGATGTCACTGCCAGCAGGGATGTGGCAACGCTCGAAGGCTATGAGATTCAAGAACATTGATTCGGCATCGTCATCAACCATAAAATTGGGAAGTTTCAAGATACCGCCATCGAAGGTGATGTCCAAGAGACTTGTGCTTTTGCTTTTCATGAAGCGGACGCCAGCCTCGTGGAGCTCTGTGGCTGGGCGGACAACGTTGTGGCCGACCCTGTTGTTCTTTCCTTCTCGTTGATCTGGAGATTGATCTGGAGATTGGGGGGCTGCATTTCCGTGGAGTAGGCCCTTGCGGTGGAGGTCAAGCACGTGCAAACACTTGCCGATGTCTGAGTACTTGCTGATGTCGTGGTCTAAAAGCCAGAGTATGTCCGCGTTCAAGTCTTCAATGTCAGGCTGCACAAATAATGTGAGGGGTAAAGCAAGTATGAAACCTGGACATGGATAATGGACACGAAGACATGAGACATTGCCACTTAAGTAAGACATGACATTGTGGAGAAATGCTAATTAATAAAACAATATTTTATATTTTAAAACATAACAAACTCTCAAAAGATTCAGAAAGTATATTTTGAAGTGGTAAATATGTATTTAAAATTTAAAAGTCAAAATTCTAACAAATTATTTGTTAATGTTTTTAGAATACAGCAAGAATTATACTTTTATGAGATAAGGGCATATAGGTCATTTTCTCTTTATCTATAAAATTCTAGATAAATTTATCTTTCATCTCTTTAGATAAATTTATTTATCTCCCTACAAATAAATTTATTTACAAAATTTTAAATAAAAAATCACATAACTTTTTTTTAGTTAGTTATCAGATAAATTTAACAAATATAATGAAAAACACTTTTATTTGGAATATTTTTTAAATCTTACTTTTTTTTCAATTCATATCTTGATTAACAAATACTAACTAAATGAATAACATCGACATTTTAGTAAGCAATCACATTCCAATTGCCTTTGTCCTTCACGACCTAGTCGAGATTTTGGAGAATAAAAACACGAAGGATATGAAAACCAAACGGTCATACAATCAAAATATGAAAAGAAAAATAATCATGTAATTACCAAGTGAATAAAATTGAAGAATGATAAATAAATAATACGCATATCCACATAAATAACAAGTGTATCTTGCAAATGTCCCTTCCCATTTTGCAAAATTTTAAGAAAATGTCCAACATGTCATGTGAATCTGTCCTATACGTGTTGGAGTGTCTGACACCAATATGGCAACCCATTGAAAATGTCCGTGCTTTATAAAAAAACATAATAATATCATATTGATAATGTTGGAAAAAATAAGAAAATCAAAGTAAAACATAGTGTTTAGTCACAAAAGCTATTCTAGAACTCCTAATCAATTTATGATTTCACTTTGAATACCCAATCAACACAAAGAAGCCAAATTTGGAATAAATTGTACTCTCGAATTACTTGAAGATAAGTAAGGTGAAATAGCCTAACTCATGTAGAAAATAGGCACCAAAATATTCTCAAGGGTAAGATAAGAATAATCATTAGAAGCATAGTTCAAGCATGAGAAGATTACTTATATGTGAAGCCTTTCTATAGAAATAATTATAATAAGAAAATTCCTCAATATGAGGCAATCTTTAGGATTTAGGATTCATAGATAAATCCACGCCCAATATGACAAAACATAGGGTGGGTATCTCAATTATGGGTGTGCATGATTTGGTTTGGTTGATTTTTAACAATTTTAATACACCAAATCACTTGTGTGGTTTTTCTGTCAAACTAGACCACATGGTCTGGTTTGGTGCGTGAAAACCACACCAAACGGCACCACGCAGTTTGTCCAAAACATTCAAAATATTAATCCATCCATTTTCGTGGTGTGATTTTTATAGTTTCATAAATTATTTTATCAACCATTTAGCCCATAAACCAAAATAAATAAAAGATTGTATATGAACAATCTTTTATTTATACAATGACAGGTTGTATATAAACAAATTGTTTATGTAAATAATCTGCTTTGGTTATATATAAACATATGGTTTAGATTGTTTCTTGATTATACATAAATAAATTGGTTACACAATCTATTTTGTGTAAGAATAATTAAAATAAACGCACTTACCTCCAGCCATTATTTGTATGAAAAACTTGAATAGTAATTGAGTTGGATGTTTCCAATCAATCAGCCAAATACACAACGATGGTGTATGCCTTCAGATTTGGACTTGATTGGGGACCCAAACTGCTTTCCACTGTCTGTGTGATTGTGTTCTTATTCCAATAGAGGAACCCTCTATTTATAGACTATTTAATGTCTATCTTCATTCAAACTAATCCCATCAAATTAGTTTGATTCAATTTGAAAGACAATTATCACTCTTTATCTAGTGGATAAATACTATAGGAGATAATTACCTAATGGTTTTAAAAGATATTTCTCAAATAAATAGGACCACCTAATGATAATTATACTAAAAGATAATTACAATAAATGTAATTAATCTAATAGATAATTACAGTCTCCCACTTGGTCCGTATATTTTATCTGACCAATGAAACACCTTATATCCATATCTCCTTATTCTTAAGAAAGAATCAAATACATGAATCATGGCGATAAGTCCTCTACAATTGAGTATTACCTTCCATGCATCACAATGCATCCAATTTCCTTCCCACTACTCCCAATGTGATAGTACAACTTCATGAATAAACCCTATGTTTATTCGGGGTCCAAAATAGTTTGTTATTCTCAAACATAAATGTGTACACCCAAAAATGAGAAATCAACAACAACTAAATAAGAGTTTCATTACATCAATAGTTGTTCATACAACTGAATCATATCATGAGACCAATTCCCATTCGTTCTACGTGATCCTTAAAACCCTTAATTTGCATGCCTTTAGTTAAAGGATCAGCTATCATCAATTCAGTGCTAATGTGTTCTATGACCATTTTATTTTCCTTAACACGTTCCCTTATGGCTAAATACTTTATGTCGATATGTTTACTTCGACTACCACTCTTTTGATTTTTAGCCAAGAAAACAGCAGCTTAATTGTCACAATATAACTTAAGTGGCCTAGATATAGAATCAACAATTCTAAGCCTTGAAACGAAACTCTTCAACCATACACCGTGCGATGTAGCTTCAAAACAAGCAACGAACTCAGCTTCCATAGTGGATGTAGCAACTAAGCTCTGTTTGGCACTCTTCCAAGACACGGCTCCGCCAGCTAACATAAAAATGTATCCAGATGTTGATTTTCAAGAATCAACGCAACCGGCAAAGTCTGAATCCGAGTAACCTTCCACCTCCAAATGATCAGTCTGTCTATACATGAACATGTAGTCCTTAGTCCCTTGAAGGTACCTCTTAACCTTTTTAGCAGCCCTCCAGTGGTCCAAACCTAGATTACTCTGATATCTTCCCAACATTCCCACTGCAAATGCAATGTTAGGTCTTGTGCAAACCTGAGCATACATTGGGCTTCCAACAGTTGAAGCATATGGAATGTTGTGCATTTGTTCCTTTTCAAGTTCATTTTTCGGGTATTGATCCAAATTGAACTTGTCACCCTTTACAATGGGTGCTACACTCGGTACACAATCTTTCATTTGAAATCTCTCTAACACTTTGTTGATATAGGTCTCTTGAGATAGTCCCAAAATGCCTCGAGATCTTTCCCTATGGATCTTTATGCCAATGACATAAGATGCCTCACCCATATCTTTCATATCAAAGTGTTTAGAGAGAAATTGTTTCACCTCATGTAGCAAACCCTTATTATTGGTTGCAAGTAGGATATCATCCACATATAAGACAAGGAAACATATTTTGCTCCCACTTACCTTCTGGTATATACACTGATCCATGACATTCTCTACAAATCCAAATGAAGAGATAATATCATGAAATTTTAAGTACCATTGTCGGGAGGCTTGTTTCAATCAATGTATGGATTTCTTAAGCTTGCATACCAAATACTCACCATCACTAGAGGAGAATTCTTCTGGTTGTTTCATATAAACCTCTTCCTCTAGTTCTCCATTAAGGAATGCAGTTTTCACATCCATTTGATACAATTCCAAATCAAAATGTGCTACTAATGCCATTATAATACGAAAAGAATCTTTCTTGAATATAGGAGAAAATGTCTCCGTGTAATCGATTCCCTCTCTTTGAGTGAATCCTTTAGCAACGAGTCTTGCCTTATATCTTTTAATGTTGCCTAATGAGTCTTTCTTAGTCTTAAAGACCCATTTACAGCCAATGGCCCTAGCTCCATTAGGCAACTCGACAAGATCCCAGACTCCATTAGTTGCCATGAAATTCATCTCATCTTTCATAGCATCATACCACAATTTGGATTCATTGCAGCTCATGGCTTATGAAAACGTTTTAGGATCATTTTTAGCTCCAATGTTATAGTCAGATTTTTGAAGATACACAACATAGTCATCAGGTATGGCTGATTTCTTTATTCTGGTTGATTTTCTTAATGTTGTGTCAATATCCTCTTGAGGAGTATCTTGCACAACTGGATCTTCTAGATTGCTATCAGCAGCTTGTGGAATATCAAAGACTGATTATATAACACCCATTTGATCTTGAGGGGTACTATGAACTTCAGTCAGTCTTTCACTTGGAATGGGAGTTAGAATACTTAAATAATCTTTCTCAGAAGAATCCAAATTCTAAGATTGATTACTCCCACTGATCAAGTCATTCTCAAAAAATTTTGCATTTCTTGATTCCACAATCCTAGTGATGTGAGATGGACAATAGAATCTATATCCCTTGGATTTTTCCGCATATCCAATGAAATACCCACTTACAGTCCTTGGGTCTAGTTTCATTTCTTGTGGATTATAAACTCTTACTTCAGACGGACATCCCCAAGTGCGTATATGTCGCAAACTCGGTTTCCAACCCTTAAATAACTCAAATGGCGTCTTAGGGACAGCCTTGGTTGGAACCCTGTTTAATATATACGCTGCTGTTTTAAGAGCTTCAGTTCACAACTATTTAGGAAGCTTGGAGCTGCTAAGCATACTCCTCACCATGTCCAGTAATGTTCGGTTTCTCCTTTCAGCTACGCCATTCTGGTCTGGAGACCCTGGTATAGTGTATTGGGCCACAATCCCATTTTCCTCGAGAAACCTAGCAAATCGACCAGGTGCCTATCCATCCTCAGTGTATCTTCCATAATACTCTCCACCTCTATCTGACCTTACGATCTTAATGTGTTTATCACACTGCTTCTCTACTTTTGCCTTGAAAACCTTGAAGGCATTTAATGCTTCGTTCTTATTATGAAGCAAGTAGAGATACATATATCGTGAATAGTCGTCAATAAATGAGATGAAGTATTTCTGACCATACGCGTCCATATCTGGAATACAAATATTTGTATGTATGATTTTCAATATTTCTGTACTCCTCTTGGCACATTTCTTTGACTTGTTAGTCTGCTTTCCCTTTATGCAGTCTACACAAGTATGAAAATTAGTAAAATCAAGAGCATTGAGTACTCCATCATTTACTAATCTTCTAAGTCTCTCAATGGAGATATGTCCCAATCTCCTATGCCACAACATAGAGGAATCCTTATTCATTACACATCTTTTAATACCTGCATTGATTTGGGCATGCATTACATTATAAGAGGTATTATTTTGTAAATTAATTTTGAAAAGACCATAAGACAATGTACCATTCCCAACAAGCTCAGATTTATAAAACAAATCAAATGAGTTTTTCATAAAATTAAAGGAATATCCAAAATGTATGAGTCTAGTTACTGAAATTAAATTCCTAGAGAAACTAGGAATATAAAAAGTCTTTTCTAATCTAAAACAAAGCCAGAATGTAAAATCAGCCTGTAAGTCCCAATTGCCTCCACATGTGAACGCATCTTGTTGCCTGAATAGATGCTTTGTTTACTTCCCACTAGTTTCCTCTAGTTTAGAAAACCCTGCAAGGTATTTGCAACATGGATTGTAAAACCAGAATCAATCCACCATGTGTTATGACAAACATCAATCATATTAGATTCATAACATACAAGTGAGGTTAGATTACCTTTCTTCTCAAGCCATGACTTAAATTTGAGGCAATCCTTCTTCAGGTGTCATTTCTTTTTGCAAAAGAAGCACTTGGATTCCTTCTTTACTTTAGGCTGGATGGGTATTTTACCTTTTCCTTTATGCCTTGCTTGAGTAGACTTATTCTTTCCTTGAGTGGCCATATATGCACTCTCTCCCATTTCCATAATTAGCCTCCCTTTCTTCTAGAACACACATGGTCAATAATTCATTAATAGACCATTTATTTTTATGTGTGTTATAAGAAATTTTAAAGGGACCATACTGCTGTGGGAGAGAATTCAAAATGAAATGCACAAGAAAAGAATCTGACATCGTAACCTCCAAGGATTTCAGTTGAGCTACAATGTCCCTCATTTTCATGATGTGCTCGCGCACACCTTTAATACCGGTGAGCCTTATTGATGATAACTCCGTCATTAGGGTGCTGGCAAGTGCTTTTTCTGAAGACTCAAACTGTTCATCAATAGCCTTCAGCAATTCATTGACTGTCTTGCATTCTAGAATTGAACCACGAATACTAGCTGAAATCTTAGTTCGAATGAACATCATACTGAGGCGATTAGATCGCTCCCATTCTCATGCTCAGCAATCTGAGCCTTAGTGCTAGTAAGATTGACCGTAGGTGGTTCAGATTTCTGGATTGCATAGTCAAAGTCCATACACCCTAATTGCAGAAGAATCCTGTCTTTCCACTCCTTATAGTTATCACCATTCAAATCGGAACGTCACACTTCATATCAGACAAATTCACAGGTAAAGCAACTGCAAAAATAAACATATAATCATACTCATGTAACTCAATGTGAGGCTACTATAACTTAATGTCATGTTTTACCAATGTAAAGCATGCACCAATTATGAATCACTAACATATAACAACTGCCTGTGGGCTAAGCTACTACATTTAAATTGATTCATAATATAAACTTTATGATGTGACTGATAAATTATATTCATTTTCTTAATTCCTGTGGGTAAATTAAGAAAATAATTTATTATCACATTTTAATTAATCACTTCAAATACAACAAAAATTCCTATGGGATAAAATTTATTGTATTCAATATGATTAATCACAATTAATGTCATTTAACCTCATGTGATCTTAGCAACTCAATATATAATTTTAATTAATTAAAGATGCTGTGGCTAGTTTCTAATTTATCAAAATCATATTAATCAATCACATGACATTTAAATAATTTAATCACAATAAATCATGCATAAGCAAGAAATTAATTTATGCATATATAACACCAATAATTATGCATAAACAATGTTAATTCATTTAATCATGTATTAAAAATAACATGAGAATATAATTAATTGCATATGCATAAACATCATCGTGACCAAATATAAATAATTTAATTAAACATGCAATTTAACAATTAAAGAAGAAATTAATGTAATCAATTGCATAAAAATTAAATTATTATAAGCTGTAAAAAAAAAATAAAAATTTCAAAGGCGCGTGGCTGTGCTATGCACAGCAGTGGCAAGGGCGCGTGAGCCACACACGCCCTATATGGCTGCCCAGATCCGACTCGGTGGGTCGACCCGGCCACCCAATGGGCCGACCCACCTTCTTCTTCCCCAACAAACAGTAAGGGTTTTAAAACCTTTGCCATCGTCGCCGTCTCTGAAAACTCCACTGCCAACACGCCATTGTTGCCGCCATCAACCGCCTTCGACGCCACGCCATCACCGCCAGCGATTGCTGCCACCACCGACCGCCATCGCAACCATCGGTGACTGCCATCGCGACGACGAACGTCGCGCAGGTCTACGAGGCACCATAACCGCCTTCAATCAGCCCACACCCATGGCGGTCGCTTGCGATTACCCAGCCAAAATGATAACCCACGTCATCCACACATCCGGCCATGGTATAAAGCACACAGCCAAACAGAGACCCATCGGCCATGGCTGCTCCCACAGCGAGTCATCGTCGGCCATGGCATACTGAAGATAGTGAGCCACGCCTCACGGTTAACCCAGGATGAGTCGGTCATGATGAAGAGCTTTGGCCGTTGGCCATGGCAAAACTTAAAGCCATGGCTGTTCGGAGATGGGCAAGCAATCCCAAAGTCGTGGTATGAGAAGCGTCCATGGAGTCTGGCCAAAACGTCGACCACAAAGCAACAACAATGGCTTCCCATGGCAGTAGTCGGCAGCGAGAAATCGGCCAATAGTCACTGCTACCCCATGGTTGCAACGGCATTAATGGCTAAGACATACGCGGTCGCAGGTGACGTTCATCTCAGCCTAAAATACAGTCAATAAACAGGCCAAAAATATCGCAGAAAATAACAATAAATTTCCCCAATCATAAATTGTTATGGAACGAAATTTTTATCAATAAATAAGGCAGAGATATAATAATGCTCTGATACCAACTGTAAGAATAATTAAAATAAACGCACTTACCTCCAGCCATTATTTGTATGAAAAACCTAAATAGTAATTGAGTTGGATGCTTCCAATCAATCAGCCAAATGCACAACGATGGTGTATGCCTTTAGATTTGGACTTGATTGGGGACCCAAACTGCTTTCCACTGTCTGTATGACTGTGTTCTTATTCCAATAGATGAACCCTCTATTTATAGACTATTTAATATCTATCTTCATTCAAACTAATCCCATCAAATTAGTTTGAGTCAATTTGAAAGAAATCATAATTTGATATCTATCTTCATTCAAACTATCTTCATTCATACAATCTGCTTGAGATATCACTACAAAAAAATCATAATTTGATGACGAAATTTGTGATGGGAGCCCACCTGTCACAAAAATATTTTAACGGTAGCTTACCTGTCACAAAATTTAGTGATGGAACAGTCCGTCACAGAATCTCAATGACTAAATTTCCATCACTAATCAGCGACGGGTTACGGATTCCTGTCACTAAATTGTAACGAAACTGCTAGACCTGTCACAAATTTGAGACGTGACTGACAGTCCCATCACAATTCAGTGACGGGTGTGGCATGCCCATGCTAGTCACTAATTTAAGTTTAAAACCCCCCTCCCGAACGACCATTCTCCCCCTCCCCCTGTTCTTACGCCATTTCTCTCTTCCCCCTTGATTCTCTTGATTTTTTTGCGACTATTGTCTCCCATCGGTATTGTCACTGCTCCGCCGCCATTGCCGCTACTCTTTCAGTCACTAAGGTAATTATTTTGTGTTGTTTAATTTTAGTTTTAGTTATTTTGTGTTAGTTTAGTTTAATGGTTATTTGTGTTTTTTTATTTTTAATTGAAAACAATTTTTCTTTTAATTAAAATGTAATTTTAAATAAAATACATAGGAAATGTTGATGTAATATTGTAATTTTTAATAGTTTACTTTTAAATGTAATACTGTAATTTTTAATTAAAAAATATAATATTATAATTTTAAATGTAAAACAGTTTACTTTTGTTGTTATAAAATAAAATATACACATTAAAAAATACAAAAATTTCTATTTAACATAAAACATTAAAAATAATAAATAAAATTTCAATTAAAATATTTAAACTGACATACAAAATAAATTAGATAATTATTTTAATTCAAATATGTAGGTAATTAAATACTGAAAATTAAAATAGTATTTAAGAAAAAATATTATTTTGTTGTTATAAAATATGTAGAGCACACTAATAGATTTTAAATTTTTCATCTAAAATAAAACACTAAAAATAAGAAATAAAATTTCAATTCAAATATTTAGAAGTAACATTATAAATTAGATAAATATTTAAAATCAAATATGTAAATAATAAAATTTTAATTTTATTTTAATTAATATTTAGAAGAAACATTATAATTTTTTTATTATTTTAAAACAAAATATTAATTTTAATTTTTAAAATTTTAAAATTAAAAACATATTTTAATTTCAAAAAATATTTTAATAAATAATATTATTTATTTAAAATATTAACATTACTTTTATTATTTATTTTATTTTAAAATTAATCTTAATAATTGATTTTTTATTTTTTTATTATTTAAAACGATATGTGACGGGTAATCCTGTTGCAAATCACTCGTCCCAGATCTGCTACAGGAAAGACGTCCCGTCACAAATTTATGACAATGTACACTACCCTATCGTAGATCTGTGATGGGTGACCTTGTCACACATCTGTGACGGGAGAGCTTGCCCGTCATAGATTTGCGACGGATGACCCATCATAAATCTGCAATGGGAGAGTTTGCTCGTTATAGATCTGCGATGGGATTATCCAACCCTATCATTGAAATTCAGTGACGCCATTTTTTGTGATGGATTTTTACCCTGTCACTAAACCCGTCACTAAAATTTTAGTGACGATTTTTTTGTTTTTAGTGATAGATTTTTCTGTCTCTAAGATCATTTTTTTTTATAGTGTATGTTTTTTTTATATGAGATTTGTTTTGATTCATGATGTAAATAAATTTTCATAATTTTTTTATTATTACATTATACTTTGATAGTTCAGTTTTAAATCGAATCGAGAAATTCTTAAACCGTATTGGACTGCCCCCTTCAAAAAATGGCGCGATGTAATTCGGTTCGATTGGTTTTCATAGTTTACCAATTTTTTTTGAAAACCACTAATTTCAAGTTCCCTTTATGTCATATATCATAATAATTTAATAATTTCAATCCAAATTAATCCTAGACTTGGGAAAGTAGGAGAAATCAACAAGATAGGTAGGGGTGGCTAATTTTCTTTATGATTCTCACTATAAAGCTCAACTAGTAAGGTATAGAAAAATCTTGAGGGGTGAGCTAAATGTATGATACTCTACATTAGTCTTAATTGCATACCTATAAACTATCTCCCAAATTATTTTCTAACTTAAGTATAAGAGTATCATCTTTTCGATCAAGTTCTAGGATCACTACAATTATTTTGATTGTACAAAAATCTCAAGTTTAGATCAATTCATAATGCAATCCAAATCTCATATAAAATCTTATGAATTCAATTAATTACTAATTTTTAAATCTCATTTATGTTTAGAAAAGAATGAGAAAATAGCTCAATACATACCTCAATATTCTCTAAGATACATTTGAGTTTGATCAAAAGCAACATTGGCAACTGATTCTCCAATAATAACATGTCGGCCTTGATAAATGGCACGAGATAGAGATCCCCATGTCGACTGAAGACAGGATCATTGCCAAAATAATAATTTTCAGACTGGTATGCAACTCGTACTAATTCAAGCATGAAACACCCATCCAACATCATTAATTGCACGAATTTATCGGTGTCATGTTGCCATGCAGAGTCGAGGGAATCGTATGAGTCCTTCAACTCTTGAGCCACTTCTGCTACGAAAGCAAAGACTTCTTGCACGAGTAGCCCCGATCGATGGATGCAGCAGAGGAGAGCGCGTTCCTTGTGAGCCTCCATCGATTTCAGGTGAGGTTCCCCGTGATGGTACGGCCCAAACGACACCACCCGGGGCTGGTAGGCTTTCTTGTTAACGTTTGAGATGAGGGGAGGGACTTTGTAGATTGTCCTCCCCGATTGATCTTCTTGGCTCCAATCGATTCTGGCGGCGTTTAGCCTGTATTGCATCTCCACCACCCAACTGCCCATTTCTCCGTTCGCTTGCAATATTTCTCGTTGCTGTTTGAGATTAAGGGAGGGATTTTGCAGACGGACGTTTAGATCTCTTCTTGACTCCGACCATTGCCGGGGTTGTTGAGCATGGCTTGCAGCTCCACCACACAACTGCCCATTTCTCCATTCGCTACATAAATTAATACAGCTAGTCTTGCATTTCCGCGTTCGTTGTGTGTGGAGTTTCGGGGGCATTTCCGTGTTCGTTGTGTGTGTGGGTAGGCCCGTGTTCGCTTGCAAGAAGAAAAATGATTCTTTTTGCTTTGTTCTCGGCTTTTGAAGTAGTGGATGAGAGTCTTGTACACCTGGTCAACGTTGCCAGTCATCTCCATGGTCAAAAGTTTGATATCTCTGACTGTCATCAATGATGCAAGGGGTAAAGCAAGTATGAAATCATGGACTTGGATGCTTCATTTTTTCATCATCATGATTGGATAAGATCTAGTTTAAAATTTATAATTTGAGATATTTAATTTTTATTTTTTATTGTATTCTTCTAACATTATTTTTTAGTCAAAAATTAAAATTACATGCCAAAAAAAAAAAAACCCCACAATGCCCCATTAATCTTATATTAAATTCTATTATTGTAAATTAATTAAATATAAAATATCAAATATACTCTTAAATGGAGAAAAATGGCATTAATTGAGAAAAATATGTAACCATTACCCCAAACAGGGAGCCAGAAATTTTCAAAAGCTCAAAAATGCTTAGGAAAGTGTTACCCTGGATGGATTCAAACAGTAAAATTATGAAGATTTTTCATAATATTTGTATTTATATATATATTTTTTAGATTATTGTCTTTGTGCGGTTCTCCATCCCTCGTGCCTTCAATTTTGACAGAAAAGATAACTCATAGATGCACATTACATAAGACAAGAAATCAAATTCACGATCTACTAATACGAATTCTAACTTATCGTGCCCAACCACTTGACCTATGACTTAAAAATTATATATATATATATATATATATATTCTTAATATTAGGTAGACTAAACATATATATATATATATTAGTAATTTAGATCTTTTCTTGTATTTATTATTTTTTATTTTAATTGTGAAGTTTGAGGTATGCCTTATCTTTTAAGCTGTAGATACTCATTGGTTTATTTCCAATTAAATTCTTATTTACATAAAAAAAAATCAACTTTTGAAATTAGAAGAGCAAATATAGTGTTTAAAAATTCAATGAAAAACCATATTTATTGAAAAAATAAGAAAGTTAAAAAAAGTGTTTGAAAATTCAATCAAAAATAAAAAAAGGAAAATTCAATCAAGTTTTTGGAAATGAATTTATTTCTATGATTCAAAGATAAATTAGAAACTAATTTATTTTTTGATTAAAAAACAATTAAATTTCAGTTAAATTATGCACTGATTGGTTTTTGTATTAACTGGAATTGTTTTTAGATGGTGGCTGCGTTTTAGACGACTAAACTTAATCACAATAATAAATTTACTATTTTTTTTTTGTAACTTTAATCGTGACGAAACATTGAATTGAAGGCAGCTATGTGAACTCAAAGTATTGATATGTATGCCAAAAAAAGAAAAAAAAAAGCCAGAACTAATAATTGCAGATCAGACAAAAAGCTGCCACTTTATAATCATTTTTTGAAAGATGCTTTGCCAAAAAAACATAAAAGATCCGTACGCGTATTCAACGGACCTCAAACTTCGATAAATATGCTAGTGTAATAATAATTGATCACCCGAGTAAATTATTATATTCGATAATAATTGAGCTAATAATAGTTGAAATCTTGACGCGATTGGGACGTTAGTAAAATGGAATTAAATGTAAGGTTTAAGTTTATAGATTAATTTAATTATAAAACAAAATTAGATTAATACAACTCAAATGAAATGAAATTAAATTGATTATAAAATTAAATTCTAATTTGATCGCGACGAACGAAGTGATATCGTTGCCAGCTGAGATATCAGGCAGCACAAATAATTATTCAATGCTTCAATGTTAGGCTGCCTAAATAATATAAGGACTCGTTACTTGAGTTTAAGGAATCGTTAAAGTTAATGATTACATTTTTTTTTTCTCTCAAATCATCAATTGGCATCACTTTCCTCAAGACAAATTTGATAATTTAATTTTTAATTAATTTATAATAATAGAATTATTAAAATCATTTAGCATATTGTAATCATGTTTTTTTTTAATATATAAACTTAACTTTTTTAATTAAGAACATGATATCAAAGAGTTCTGATTTAATTATCCATAATATTTGATAATGGTGTTTGAGACTGACCACCATGTGCCACTTTGATGAATGGATTTCAGAAGTGGAAACTTTGAATTTGGCTATGTCGAGCCTTAGGAATACAACTTGCAAGATAACGGAGTGACAAGGTTAGGATCCCCTGGGGTAAATTACGACCCTCAAATCAGTAGAGTAAATGCGGATAGTAAGAAATGTAAGAGCTAGAGACTTGACATACCTAGTGAGGACCCATTCTTTTTATAGATAGGCTTGTAGTAAGGTACTTGAGATAAAACTCGAGATGAGCGAGCACGGCTCCTGGGGACCCCGATCAAGCTGAAACAGGTCTCGTGGTCTGGTCCGAATTTTTTTGACTCCACTCCGAATTGCTCTGCAAACATTGCCACTTGTCCTTTAACTAGTTGTATGGGATTGTTCCCCACTCCGCATTGTGGACTTGCCACGTGTCAGTTTCTCGGACGATCCACGTGGCTAGCGAGACTATTAGCACGCATATTTTTGTAATTTAGGTAATGCCAAATCACTTGCCCCTCACTCCTTAAGTTGAGTTGAAAATCGTGTTGGGTGGAGGAGTAGTCTAATTTCTAAAGTTATTTGAGTGTAGACTTTTCCCGAGTTGCGCAGGAGTATTTTTAAGTATGAGATTAATGTTTAACAGAGTCATTTATTACCTTGAAATTATAAGGGGTGATTGGTTAAAGGGCTTGGGTCCCTCTATATAAACACAAAGCCCTACCTCTCAATTATCACTTCACTTGACAGTTAAGCTCCCAACTTCTAAGGTTAGTCTTTCTCTTCCTTCTTTTTTTTTTTTTTACTTCTTCATTTGTTTTTTTTTTTCTCTCTATATATATATTTTTTTTCTAAGCCCTTTCAGGGCTAAGGTCAGCCATGGCTAAGTGTCGTGCTCGGCCTCGCTAGACCTCGACCCCACCGAGGTCGGAGCTCGGTCGCCTGGGGCAGGGGTCGAGCTCAACCATGGCCGATCTCCCTTGGGGCTTCTGCCCCGCTACTGCCCCCATTTCATTCATTTTTTTAATTTAATACATATATATTTTGAAACTTTGGCTTGATCGGCCTGTTTCTTGTTGCTTTAGTCACAAGCGTGGTTGAGAGTTCCCAAGCTAGGTCGCGTTTTGCTGAGCTTCTTTTTAGCCCGTGCCTAGTTCTGGTTTTCCTTTCATGACTTCTATCCTCTTTCTCGTGGTCAGTTCTTCCCTCTTGGTTATCTTATTCATTTTAGCATGTCCTCTTCTTCTTCTTCTTCCTCGAGCTTAGAAACTTTGAGTACCAGCATTCTTAGTGAGGAATTGAGTCTAGAATCATCCAGTCCTTTTCACGGCCCCATTCGTAGGCCCAAAAAGCTTAGGAGGCCCAAAGGAGTTTCTCCTCATATTTCCTTGGAGTCCTGTCTGAGTAATGATTTAAACTTAGAGAACTTGCCTAAGGATTTGACTATCGACCACTCCACTATAACCGAGAAAGAGTTAATTTCCCTCATTAAGAAATACCACCTTATTCTTGATGATTATTGGTATAAAGAACCCAGAGATTTAAATGCCCACCAGGCCCCCCCCCATGG
This sequence comes from Diospyros lotus, assembly GCF_014633365.1. Classification (NCBI taxonomy): domain Eukaryota; kingdom Viridiplantae; phylum Streptophyta; class Magnoliopsida; order Ericales; family Ebenaceae; genus Diospyros; species Diospyros lotus. The sequence continues at coordinate 1,771,357 of NC_068349.1, read as the reverse complement.
TTGTATCACCGTGTATGAGCAAGCCTTTGATACCAGCCTTAGGTTTCCCCTCATAGCTCCTGTAATTGAGGTGTTATCTATTGTGAGATTATGTCTTTCTCAATTGACTCCCAATGGCTGGAGCTTCCTTGTTGCTTTCGTTCTCTGTTGCCGAGCTCGAGATATTGAGCTTAATGCTCAACTCTTTTTTAAAATGTTTAAGGTGATCTCTGTTAGCAAAACTGAAGCTTGGTTTGCTTTCCCTCCCCTCAATCAACGTCAATTCATAGTTGATAATCCCATCTCAGTAAAACAATGGAAGAGTAGATTTTTCTTTGCTAGTCTGAAGGACAAGGATGTCAGACTTCGGGGTGCCAGTTGAGTGGGCTTTTCAACCCTCAAAGATTTGTAGTCCCAAGGTCTCACATGATGAGCTTCGTAACATTTGAATTTTGAAGGGGTTGAACCCTATTAGCTCTCGGGTATTGATATGTGACTGTACCTTGTACTTGAGGGGTCTGTCCACTCATGCTTGCCCTGAGCCCGATGTTACTTTGGGTAGTCACCTTTTCCACTATTTTCGTACCTATGATTTGTTGTTTTCCTTGCTATTAACATCTTACTTGTGCTTTTGCAACTGAAATGGTGGCACAACCTTCATCTAGGGAAAGAATAAGCGAAGACCCGCAGAGGGTGGGGGTGCCACTGCCCCAAAGAAGGGAAAAGCTACCTTAGACCCCTCCCCAGCTGGGGAGAGGGAGTCTAACCATCTTAGGAGGAAGAAAACTTCCCAACCTCCAAGACAACTCATCCTAGCATCCGATTCTCCCCCATACTGCCCAGACCATGTTCTCAACTGGAGAGTGAAGGAAAACGATCTCAATCGGAATAGCCAGGTAGCAAGACGAATGGTTCACCACTTCGCCACCCCTGCAGACCATCGAGTGCTGACTAAACATTCCTCGGAGGCAGTAGAAGTCGCCTTATGTAAGCATTTAACCCATATAATCCTTTTTTCCTTACTGGCATCTTTTAGGCTTAGCTATGCTGCCCTTACTCACTTTGCTTATTGCAAGTGAACACGCCTGTTTTAGACTTCTCTGAACGCTTTACCCAAGCTTCTAAGAAGACCCTGGAACTAAACATTCAATTGTAAGAGAGGGACGAGATAATGGAGAGTCAGAGGAAGGACTTGGAGGAGTTGATCTCCGAGCGATAGTCTTTGGGCCATCGCATTCAGGAGCTCGAGGAGTAGCTATCTTAGGCGAACTCCCTCCATTGCCAATAGGAACACAAATATGTCGAGCTCACCCAACTTCCTGAGGTGGAGAAGTTCATCCAGCAGAACCTACAGGAGACTTGGAGAAAGGGATTCCATGTCCATGCTACTGAGATTTTACGAGCTCATTCGGATTTGGACATGTCTAATGTTCGATCCATTAAAGAGATTGTGGTCGAGCTGGAAAAGGACTCGGAGATGGCAGATGACGAAGACGCTCCTCTTGATGCTTGAGTTTTTTTTCTCATTTTCTAGTTAGGACTTTTTGTACTTCCTCTAACATCATGTATTAAACTATTTTGTTTTTATATAATGTCATTCTACTTTGATACCTTACTATTTGATTGCGAATATACGAGCTTGGACTAGTTGAATCCTGATCTTTTGTGTAGTTGAAGAGGATTAATCTGGCCTTTGGTTCTCATTTAGTTGACAGATTTAAGGGGACAATCTAGGGCTCATAACCTTAGATTTTAACAATTCCCTCTCATTCTAACCTATCCAAAGTCACCTGAACGGATCTTGGATAGTCGCGACCAAATCTTGAGGAATAAAGTCATCCCGTTGGTAAAGATTCAGTGAAGGAATCACACCGAGGAAGAACCTACATGGGAGCTTGATGATACAATTAGGAAAAAATATCCCTAATTGTTCGAAGAAATGGAAGTAGAATAACGAATCTTTGTGATTTTCTAAGTAGTGTCATCAGAAACTTTGTGAAATAAAGAGATAATTATAAATAGTGTGCTTATTTTTTTTTAAAATGATATAGACTATTCTTGGCATATGTGACCGTTGGTAAAAGCTACAATGGGAAATTCTGGGAAAGATACAGCATGCTTAGTAGGCATTTCTAGTATAATGGTACGGATTTGGATAATTACTAAGAAGATTAGTGATAAATGTATGGTTGAGGTATTAAGAACATTGCTGTTGTTTGCCAAAAATTGGTAATTTGGCTAGGCAAAAGTAAAAATTTTGAGGAAGAAATTCTCTTAAAGGGGAGACAATGTAATACCCAAAACTTATGGGGTACTTTTTAAATGAGAACAAGGAAAGAAATACGAAATTTCAAAGGAATCGATATCAGAATACCCCGAGAAAATGACCAAATTAGCCAGAGGGAATACCCAGGGGCTTAGATACTTAAGGAAATAGGTATGACCCTAACGAACACATCGAGATATGATTTATGACATTAAAATAAATCAGATCAGAAATGGTTTTCAATAAATTAGGCTGAAAAATCGAATTGTAGTAAGAGGCTTCCGAAAAAATAACAGAACCTTTAAAGAAGTCAAATATTACATAAGAAACAACCCTTAAGTGATCTCGGGATGAAACAAGGGGGTTTCGCAATCAAAGCGTAATTTCGAGCCAAAGTGTAATTTTTACAAATTTTCGAGAGAGATCGAAAAGACATTATTTCTAAAATTTCAGAGGTTGAATGAGAATTTTACAACGTGAGGGTCTCAACAAAAATTTTGGAAAACTCAAGAGCCTTGTGGAAAGGGCCAAAATGCATTTTAAAAGTTGAAGGAGGTGAAAGTGTAAATTTTAGAAAAATTGGGCAGCCATGGCTGACCAAGCTTCCAGTCACCCATTCCATCACCGCTTTCAACCATGGGAAATTCAATAAAAAGGACTAGGGGACCTCAGGGCTTGGCGTGGACCGATCCATGGCTAACAAAAAGAAGAGAAACGGCCAAAAACTCGGCCGAAAGTGGCCAAAAGTTGGCCATTGTAATCAAGCTTTGGGGGCTATTTTTTAATGAGTTTGGACTGATCTAGGGCAAGAGAAGACATTAATGACCTTGGATGAAGTGAGATTCGTCGTTTATAGGCTCAATTTTGGGTATAACAGGAGCTCAAAATGGCAAAAATTTTTCAAAGTTGGAGCTTAAAATCGAGCACGTTAGAGGGCAAATCGAGTAACAAGGATAAAGGGCTTTTAATCCCCAAGGGTATTAGAGAATTTCTGAAAATTTTGGAGAGTTTTTGTATAGGTTTGAGGGTGTTTTGAGGGTTATCGAAAAAGGGAGGCAGTAGCTTCGACCGAGACTTCGAGCCATTTTTTCGAGCCATATGAGGTGCCATTGTGATCGACTGAGGATGCAGATCATCAAGAAGCAAAAATTCAGCATTGCCGGTGTACCAGTGCTGGAGAAGACGATCGGCGCATGAAGCTCACGCGTAGCCACTCGCCTTGGTGCGTGCGGGCACCCTATTAGGTAATTCCATAATTTTTTTTTAGTATTTTTATAATTTTATTTTAGGACTTATTATGGAAAAATATTTGAGAAAATATTCAAGTAAGTATTTATTTTGAAATATTAGTGAAGAAAAAATATGGTTTAATATTTATTTGGATAAATATGATGAATAGGGTGCTTTGTGGCTCAAATTGAGTGAGTGTGTGACTTTCGAGGCTTAGCACGCAAATTGAGGCAATAAACGATTTTCGAGGTGGTTTGAATCTTAAGTTAAAAGTGAGTGGTTCTCCCCAAAAGCTTGTATATGATATGATTGGTTATATTATGCGTGATACTTATAAAAGTATTGATCATTTTGTCATAATGTCTCATATACTATTGCATAAAAAATCATAATTTTTATATGGCATGATATTATTGGCATATTGATACTCATGCATGGGAATGGGTTGTTGTCCTAATAGTGTAGCCGTAATTCTCTAAGGACAATTGAGGGAATACGTTAGGATTATCCTGAAAGTAGATTGAGATTCTTCCTAGAGTTCCGTGCTAGGCTAGTGGGCCAAGGAAGTTATACTAAAACATATGTTCATTCATGTTATTACATCATGCATTCATGTAATTGTCATTTTAACTCTCACTTAAAAGTTCATCTTCTATTGTTGGACATATGTCCGTGGAATATTCCACATTTAAGGCGAGACGAGCAACCGAAAGGGCAAATGTGTGGTTGAAGCATGATCGTGATAGAAATTTTTGTGGGCCCTATATAGGGCTAAGTACCAATCATTTTGGTCATTTATGTTATGTGGTTTTAATGGTTATTGTAATAATGTGATGGGCACACGATATGTATGAACTCGTGTGTGTTATGATTTTTTTAGGTTCTGATCTCGTTTCCACTTATGATTATGTATTTCATTTCCTTAGTCTAATTTTGGGAATGTTATTACTATATGGATGTGTTGAGGATTTTAGCTTAATTTATGTATATAAAAAAAAAATCCTAACATATAAAATCAATACCCTAAAGAGGCTGGGGTGTTACATTCAACCTCCAGCAGCACGTGTGGTGCGTGACGCGCATGAAGGCCACGCTCAAATTTTTAGGTGACGCATGCACGGCGTGTTTGGGATCCGTTCGACTTGCTAAAAGTACCACTGTGCTCATCTTGGCACGAGGAGTCTGTTGGTATGATCAAAATACCAATTGAACATGTTCTAAAAATTCAAGTTTGAAAAATAAAGGGTTTGTTCTTCAATTTCCTTCTCCAGCACTCAAACCTGGTGATCTGATACCACTTTTTAGGTATCCAGAGATCATAAACAATGAATGAAGAAATAAAATTTGAAAGAAAAATGAATCTATTTCACCAGAATAAATTATACAAAGAAATTACACAAAAACTCTCTATTACAAAAACTCCATCACTCTTAACTTCTTGGGATCCTTGTTGATCCTCTAAAACTTAGGATGCCCTTATACAAAAAGGAAAAAGGGTATTTACAGAATCTACAAGGCAAGCAAATCAAAAAGCTTAGGCAAATTTGCCCAACTTGCCCGATAGTGTCAAACTTGCCTAACTTCTCGATATTGTCAAATTTGGCTAACAAGACAAAAAACACCTAACAATGGTGGCTGAGCAGATTTGCCCAACTTGCCCGATAGTGTCAAACTTGCCTTAACTTCTTGATATTGTCAAATTTGGCTAACAAGACAAAAAATACCTAACAATGGTGGCTGACATTTTTCCATGTCTACCACATTAGAAAATAAAAAGAACACAGGTAGTGCCGAAATGATTCTCTTTGATTTACTTCAGAAAAAAGAACACAAGACCATGTGAAGTGTCCGCCACTTTAGAAAAAGAAAAGGAAAAGGAACAAAAACAGCGCCCCAACAAGAAAAAATGATGTTTGATTTTTACATGTGCTTTTTTCAGGGTTGTGTGATCATTCATGCACTTTGTTTGTACTTTCAGTACTGTGTGATTATTCACACTTTATTTGTGGTTTCGACGACGTGTGATCATTTATTTTTGACACTATGTGATCATTCACACTAATAAAAAACGAAATTACAATAAAACACAGTAGAGTTGACAGAGTTGACGCGGGATCTTCTCTATTGAGATAATTCTCTCAGTTTAATTAATAACCATGTTTGCACAGGGGATGGTCGGGATTCCATTAGAGACGTGATAATTAATTAATAATATTAGTTAGAAAATACAGATTAATTTTTTATTTAAAAAATATATTTTTGACATAATTACATCCTTGCATGATTGGATCCCCACATACCTTCCTTTCTGCATGGAATGGAAGCTGCTTATTTTATTTATTGACTAATCGCGAGATGACACAGTCCCGAATTTGTAATTCTATTATTTTTTTAATTTTAATAATTATATTTAAATTAATTAGTTTGAATATAATTTTATCTAACATGTAAAATCAATTTAAAGGAAGTGTCCCCATGTTAACTTAGTAGGTATTATGTAATAATAATATTTACAAAACTTACATATATACATAAGTAAAATATATATATATATAACTTATAAAAAGAAAAAAAATAAAAAGAAAAAATTAAACCGATTGTTACTAAATCAACACATTGGATAAAATTATATAAATGTTATTATTATATGACACACGACGTCCCAAATCAACATATGTTGGATAAAATTATTCCCAATTGAAGCAATTTAGACTTAATTGACAAAATTAAAAGAATTAAATAAAATTATAAATTTATAAAAAGGAATGAATTATTTTCATGATTAGCCCTTTATTTATTTATTTATTTTTTCTTTAAGCCAACAATGGATTCTTTCACATATATATTTATATTATGAGATTTTTTATTTATTTTTGTAAGATAAAAAAAACTAAAAATAGTATTTAACAAATTTTAGTAATTAGTTCACATAAACCAATCAAACAAAAATATATAATTGAGGATGGAATTGGAAAACTCTTTTTTATTTGTATTTTTTTGGTTAAATATTTAAAAGGCATTAACAAATCACATGCTTGTATTTCGATGACTAAGAGTCTTCAATTGGTCCTCATCAACTTAAATTGAATTAGAGCAGATCAAGAATGATGTTTTTAAAAATTTTAAATAAAAAAATTGAATATTAATAACTAACTTTTAAATAATAATTAATTTTAAAGATGATTTTATTTGTCAGGGCCTGCTTTTGGATATGCCTGCTAAAATAGGAACATCCGAAAGAAGATCCTCAAATGGGATACAAAAATAAACATAACCAAAAACTTCATATAATAAATGGGCTCACTTCTAATAGGAGCGATAATCATTCTTACAACATTTCTTAAGGCTTTAAAAGCCATACACTTCTCAAAATAAACAAAGGGCACCAATAACATACAAAAAGAAATAATCTTTGACACCAGCTCTCTACACAAATTCCAAAATCTTTAGGTAGGGGGAAATCTTTGTATATGTCTAAAATCAACTTCGAGCCCCATTAGACTCTCATTCTACTACAGATTTGCCCTTACCTGAAATGACAAAAGCAAACAAATGAGCCATAAGGTTCAACAAGCATATAACAAGCAAAGAGGAATAGTGAAAATGTTGATATAAGAAGACATACATACTATAAGAGTCAATGAAAGAACCACTACCCGTATATATAAAGATCATTAAAATCATGCCTTCTTAATTAAACCATGCTTCAATATATATATATATATATATATCATACTTTTTTTTCTTACATCAAATGACACATTTTACTATGGAAGATAACATTCACACACTTAGACCATAGCATAATGCCCATTTTTCAACATAGCTTAGTACAAAAATATATAATACACACATACAAAAATGCGGACACACTGTTGTTGTGGACACACCGTGTAACGACCTGTTTAATGGGTCTTAGATGATATTTACATTGTGGTGTAGAGCATTTCATGTGGGCCTTAATTGTTAGTTGCAATTCAATAAATAATAATGTTTTTGGTTAAAATTTTCTTGAAAATAAATTATTGTGAGTGGGTAAAATAAGGCATAAATGGTGATATATTAAGTGGGCTTGGGCCAAGTGTTTAAGGCCAATGAGAGTGGTGGATTTAGAGAAATCCCATGGGCCTAAAATGAATTGGGCTTTTGAATGGGCTTGGGCCATGAGTAAAAGTGGGCCTTGGCATAAATTATATATATGTGTGTGTTATATTGTGTGTGTAAAATGGGTGATCAAAGAAAAATGGGTAAGAAAATATTAATGAAGTAAAAGACCAAAATGGGTAGGATAAAGTAAGTATTGTGTGTGTGAGTGTAAGGGGCAAATGAGGCAAAGTGGTTGGGTTAGGTGGCTGGCGGGAGGGCTTACCATGCCCTCTTGCTCTTTCTTCAATTCATCTTCTCATTCTCTCTCTCATTTTCTTAGTGCTCTCAGCAACCTCTCACTTCTTCTCTTTCTTTTTCATCATCATCATCATCATCTTCTTCTTCTTCATTCATTCTTCTCTTCTCTTGGTGGAGAATAAAGCTTGAAGTTGGGGGTCTTCACCATCTTCTTGGTCTCTCCATCTAAAGGCAAGCATCTATCTTCTCTTTTTCTATCTTTTAATTCAATATTATGTCCTCATGTGTAACTAAGTTGATATTTTCAAATCTCCAAGTGGTGTTTTTAAAGCTTGAGTTGAGTGGGTTGTTTCCAACTTTTTCTAAAAATATGGGTTTCCTTTAAGAGGTCATGAAGTCTTGTTTTTGGTCTCTATGGGGCTTGTTCTTCCCCATCTTTCATTCATGGAATGGCAACTTGGGGGTTAGGGGATTAGCCATGGGTGGTTTTGAGTGTTTTGTATTCATTTTGTGTATTTTGGGTTGCACTGAGTCGACTTGTTGGTGGGTTAAGTCAACTCAGTCGAACCTGGTTTTTTTGGGCCTATTTTTCTTTTTTTTTTTTCCAAGTTGACTCGTCCAGGAGGTCAAGTTGACTCGGCCTAAGTCGACTCGATTTCAGGCAAGTCGATTCGGTCGCGACTTGACTACACTGTGTATGATTCGTTATTTCGACCATAACTTTTGATGTAGAATTCAGAATTGCGATCTGTTTAAAGTGTCATAAATTAGAATTTAAGGACTTCGATTTGATATATAATATCATATACTTTGGATATGGTTTGAGTCATTTAAAGCTTTCCTAAATCTATATTAACCATAACAATCATGTTTAGGGAAGTTGTTAAGTAATGTTTTTGGTTGGCATATCTACAGAAATCTCTTCTTTTGTGTGATGCATTGCTATTATTATCTTTGTGCCTCTTATTATTATTTTGGCGAGACAGCTAAGTTCCGCAAGTGTGAGACGAGATATCCCATTGAGCGCTTGACGTGGGTGAGATGGCCATAAGCCCGGTAAGTAATACCCTTGCCACTATAGGTAGCTGATGAGTTTTGATATATATGTATTCACATAGTCTCATGGTTGTGGAGGCCTAAAGGGCCAGAGTGGCGCATATATTTCTATCATTATATAATATTGCATGAGCATGGGTTGATGGCTTCTTGCTATGAGTCATGTATCGAAAAAGAGTGTTATGCCATTATGCGAATATCACTCTATGAATTAAATGTGTGCATTGTTGTTAAGTGAAGAAAAACCAATTTTTGAGGTATTATTAATAAGGAAGGCATGATCAAAAGATTTATTTTTAAATGTTGAGTAGAAGTCTTCCATTGACTCTTATCTTACACATGCCTTCGGGGATCCATCGATCTTATTCCCTTTGCTATATTTATGCTTTCTGAGCCTTGTGGCTTACTTGTTTGCTTGTTGTCATTTTAGGTAAGGGAAAATCTATAGCAGAAGGGAAGTCTAGTAGGGCTTGAAGTTGATTTTAGATGTGTACAGAAATCTCTCTCGACCTAAAGATTTTGGGATTTGTATGGAGGGCCGGTGTCGAAGGTCAATCATTTTTGTATGTTAATGGCACTCTTTGTTTATTTTTGAAAAGTGTATGGCTTTTAAAGCCTTGAGAAACTTTGTATGAATGATCATTACTCCTAGGAGTGAGCCCATTTATAATATGAAGCTTTTGGGTTTTATTGGTTTTTGTATTTCATTTTGAAAGGACCTTCTTTCAGATGTCCTATGCTAATGGGAATATCTGGAAGCGGGCCTTGACACACTGCCTTTGTGGAATATCCCCATTTCTTTCTTCTTTCTTTGCAGACACACCAACCTTTTTTTTAACATTTCTTTATTTGTGAACTAATCGGTTTTTTTTTTTTTTTTTTTTCATGGTATGTGTTGGGCCAAAGAAATTGGGGGCAAGAAATTGAGCAAGTTGAGCAAAGAACGCGGGCTCGCGGCATAGTGTATCATGCCGCGAGCCCGACCGCTTAAGCTCGCGGCATAAATCCAAGTGTGCCGCGAGCCCAACCTCCTACATAGTCGCAAGCCCCAAGCTTGCGGCGGTGTGCGTCTCCCGAAAAGCCAAGAGCCCCACTCGGCAAGTGCCACGTGTCGATACCAACCACCCTTGAAAATCGCGCCCTATAAATATCCAGCTAGAAGACAATGAAGGGGACTTCCGACTTTGGTAAAATCCAGACATCTTGAACACACTTTGACGATTCTCTTTTTGGTAAGCAATTTCATTAGAGTTTGGGACTGACTTTGGCATCGGAGGGTCTTCGCGGGGAAGATTCCCGCGAGCCTTCTAACCCATTTTTTCAGCATTAATAGGGTCGAAGCCTTATGGCAGAGCTAGGGGCGAACCTTGTGGTGAAGCTTGTGGTGGAGCCTTGTGGCAAACCTCGTGGCGGAAGCTTGTGGCGAAGCCTTGTGGCAGAGCTAGGGGCGAACCTTGTGGCGAAGCTTGTGGCGGAGCCTTGTGGCAAACCTTGTGGCGGAGCCTTGTGGAGAATCTTGTGGCGAAGCTTGTGGCGGAGCCTTGTGGCAAGCTTGTGGCGGAAGCTTGTGGCGAAGCCTCGTGGCAGAGCTTGTGGCGGAAGCTTGTGGCGAAACCTTGTGGCAGAACTAGTGGCGAACCTTGTGGCGGAAGCTTGTGGCGAAGCCTTGTGGCAGAACTAGTGGCGAATCTTGTGGCGGAAGCTTGTGGCGGAGCCTTGTGGCGGAGCCTTGTGGCGGAAGCTTATGGCGGAGCTAGTTGCGAGGCTAGTGGCAAAGCCCTGTGGCGAGCATCCAAGCGGCAATTTCCCTTAAGGCGACATCTCTTACGACAATCCAACTTCACTCGACACCAAACTTGAGTGGACCCCACATCATAAATTTTAATTGTTGTATTTTGACAACAACAGTATGCCTTGGTGATATCCATTTACTTTCTTCCAAACAAAATAATAGGTGTGTTAAGGTAATATATATATATATATATATATGCATACACATTCAAGCATCTTCACAACTTCATAATAACATGCCTACACTCACCCACTAAGATTTTAGACCACATCACATCATAATCGTACATATGACTTCATTCACATCTATTTATGCCTTGTTCAGGAATTTAACATGCCATTACAATATTCAAGACATGTTGACAAGACACTAATAAGGTTAAATGTTATCCAAATTTTTTCCATAATATATCAAATCAAAGCTTGTTGAGTTAGAGTTATAAAAAAAAAATGAATCTCAATTTGGACTTCTACATTAAAAGTTATGGCCAAAAGAATGCAGCATGCATAGTGTTGTCAAGAGCTCCGCCAAGTTAACTTGAGGGGAATTTAAGTCGACATGCCATAAACTAAGTTAACTTAGGCCAAGTCGACTTGACTTCCTGGATGAGTCGACTTGGCTGAGAACAGGCAAAAGTGACCATAAGAACTGGGCTCAATCGAGTTGACTTAACCCACAACAAGTCGACTCAACGTAACCTGAAATGCATGAAATAGACACAAATCACCCAAGATCACCCATGGCTAAACCCTTAACCACTAAGTTGTCATTCCTTGAAGAAAAGATGGGGAAAACAAGCTTCACAGAGACCAAATACAAGACTCAATGAAGCCATTGAAGGAGACCTACAAATTTTAGGAAAACATGAAAAATTACTCATCTAACTCAAACTCTCAAAAACACTATTAAAGGTATAGAAAACCAAAACTTAGACAAATCATAAGGATATAACTTGCTTCAAAGGATGGGAGAGATGAAGATAGATGTTTGCATTTTTGATAAAAAAATCAAAGAGAAAAAGAAGCACTCCAAGAGCTCCAAATCTTTATACTTTGAGAGCTTGAATCTACCACACTTAATGGAAGAAGAAGAGAAGAATATGAAGAAAAAGAACGAAACTGTCGAAAGAGAGCAGGAATGGAAGAGAAAGAGATGTATAGGAGAGAATGGGTGATCTCCTGAAAAGTTTGTTTAGATTCATCAGAATAAGTTATTCTGATTCTTCCTATCGCTCGATGCGAGATGCTACAAAAATAAATATAATTTTTAAAATAAAAAATAATTTATTTATAATATAATAAAAAATATAACAAACAGCATCCTCGAAGATGCTGTCCAAGACCGCGACGAACGAAGTGATCTGGTTGCCAGCTGGGATGTCAGGCTGCAGAAACAATTGTTCAATGCTTCAATGTTAGGCACGTGACATAGATGCTTCATTTTTTCATCATTATGCTTTATTAAATTTCTTTAAAATTTAAGATATTTTATTTTTATTTCTGATTGAAAATGTTTTTAACATTATTTTTTAGACAAAACTTAAATTTACATGCCCAAAAAAAAAAAACCACAATGCACCATTAATCTTATGTTAAATTTTATTAATATAAATTAATTAAACATAAAATATCTACTCTTAAGTGGAGAAAGATGGCATTAATTGGTAAATTGAGAGCGAAAACCAGAGAAAAAGTAAAAAAATATGTAACAACTAACCTAAATAGGAAACAAAAAAGTTTCAAAAGCTCAAATAAGGCTTAGGGAAGTATTTTTGAGATCTTTTTGTTTTTGAAACATTAAAAAAATAAAACATTTTTAAGTCATTTTTTATAATTCTGAAAATATTTTGGGACTTCTATAATTCTGAAAACGTAAAATAGATGTTAATACATGCCTTGATAATCTACCAAATTATTTTGAGTTGACCCTACCAATGTCTATATTGTTAATGAAACCTCAATACTATCCAAGCAACTGGATTGATCAATGCAATGAACTTACAATTCTTCTTAGACTCCCCAATAATTGGCAATCCATTTGTTTATTCCTTTTCCTCATCCATTACAATTCATTTGTTTATTTCTTTACCTCATATAGTATTTGTTAAAATAAATTAGATAAGATTATATCAAAATAATATTAGAATATTTTTTCAACTAATATATAAAATGATCAATATAAGATTGAAAAGTATTTAAAATTTTTTATCAAACTATTTGTTAAATTTTTTAAAATGCATTAAAGGATTCAACCATCATTTTTTCTTATCTATAAGGACCAATATATACTTATAATGAAGGGGAGGGAGATAAATACATCTGAAAAAATTAAAATAAGAAGTTATGTAACTTTTTTTTAATAATCACTAGATAAATTTAACAAATATATTAAAAATAATAAAAATTTAAAATATTTTTTATCTTATTTTTTTGATTTATATATTAGTTAAGAAATACTACCTAATAAAACAATGAGACAATTGTTAGGACTTTTAAAGTGCTATGATCCTAATATGACCCAAAAGATTGAAATATTCTCGATTAGGAGAAGGGCTAAGCTGAAATTATAAATATAATAAGGTCCATTCCTTACACTTTCTCTTTTTCCAACTTCATTTCAATTACAATTTTACCAACTTTTCTTCATTCTTCTTGAATCTTCACCAATTAAAACGATTTTGAGAATATTTTAGATAATTTTAACTTTCATTTTATAAATTAAAAAAATATGTGTTTATTTCAATTATCACAACACTCTACGTCAATTCTAATATTAGTAGTGGAAAATTCGAGTTTAGTTAATTCACATGAATCAACCAAACAAAAATATATAATTGAGAACATAATTAGAACATAATTATAATTGAAAGGCATTAACAACTCATGGGTATATATTTCGTTGTTAACTGAAGTGTTCAATCAGTGCTGATCAACCCTAAATTGAATTAGAATAGATTAGAAATGAAATTTTTAAGAATTTTAAATCAAAGATAAGATCAATAACTAACTTTTAACTAACTTTAAAAATGATTTTATTATTGTACTAAAACTGTTTTTATATAAAATTTTGTATAACAAATTAAAATTTAAACAATTATTATTCAACGACACCTTAAGTTTCACGAAAATGAAAAAGAAAATGGATACAATGTCAAATTAAAATGAGAAAATAATAATTTTTTTTAAAAAAGTAAGAAATAAAAACGTGAAGAAAATGCATAAATAAAAAAATATTAGAGAATTTTTATAAATATTATGTTTAATATAAAAATATATAAGAAATAATTTTTCAATATAAAAATAAACAATCCAAAACATTTTTGTAAATATAATTTTTAATATTTAAAATTTTTAAAAATTTTGACTTAGAGACGAGAAATGTAAGCACCCCGGATATCTACAATCACTCGGACTACCCGAACGGGAGCACCTACGGAAGAGAAAAAGAATGAAACACAAGACCAAAACTACCCTGGCATACATACACAAAAGTTAGAATAACGGAAGTGAAGCTAAACACATGCATGCACTACAGGTACCCCGCTAGCCCAGCGGTCACATGATAAATAAATAAACATAGACTCCTGTGCCGACATATACGAGACTCGAGAAAAGATCTGGTACAGTACAAAATAATAGAGTAAACCCTACTCAAACATCAGAGTTGATAAGGATTGGCGAGATTGCTTGTACACCATACCGACTCTACCGCTAGAAGATGACTCCTTGCGATGGCCCACGCTGCCACTACCTGGAATGATGGAAAGCAAAGTGAGTCGAGAGACTCAGCAAGCATAAGGAAAGAAAGGCTGAAGGTTGAACATATCCAGAAAACTCTCCCCAGAATAAACCCCCATGTACACACAAGCCATGAGACACTACAACACAATAGTATAGCATAATAAAAGCACATACCGGTCATTAGGGCCCACACAAGACACACGACACCCAAGTCTCATACCAATCTGTCGCTGCCCTGGACGGTATCAAATACCTCCAGCAAATCTGTGTGCGCCATCCCAGGTCGGTACTTCCTTCACTCGTCCTTGTCGGTACTCCTGACACCCAAGCCATAGGCTCCCTTGGAACAGTACTCCCGTCCGAGAACTAATAACTACCGGTAATCATGTAATGCACATAATAATGCAATGGCGTAGTGAGCATCAACGTGATACACCGGTGCCCATACATCCAGGCATCAAGCTATGCTCCGCCCACATAGTAAACCACACACGATGCATATGCTCGTGCCAGATGCAACCTAACCAAACTAGAATGTCCGTGTCCAAGCATACTCAATAAATGAATACCCCAACATGCAACCCGCACCCATGTGCATATCAAATCATGAATAGTAATATAATAAATCTAAATGTGCAGTAAATCACATACTGGTAGAGCTAGTTAGCAGTGCCCGGCACCGATCAACGGCCAGTGACTATGAGTGTCCACCCGACGATTCACTTCAGGGCCGTACAATAGTCTAACCCAACGTCACCAACAACAGACCCCTGCCCTACTCCTCGATAGCTCTCACCGAACCATAAATATATCCGAGAAAAACTGTAAATAAACCCGATAAAATCGTAAATAGACCCGCACGTCTAGGAACCTAGTTCCCAGATTGGTTCAGCATCATTCCCAAAAGGAGTGGGGGCGATACAAACCCCCGTACGCACTCAACGAATAAAACTCTAGAAGTCTCGGATTTATTTAGATTAAAACAAATGAATAATAATTCAACAAATAAGGCTAGGCACCGAATTAGAGTAAGGGAAATGATAAAATACGAGAAACTACGAAGTTTCTCACGGGAATTAAAGAACACGAGGAGAGGGTTAGGAGCTTGCCTTTACACGACCGTTTCTTACTTTTCTTGCACTCCCGCTGCGAAGTAAAACGTTTCCTAGCA
The DNA here is from genome assembly GCF_014633365.1 of Diospyros lotus. Classification (NCBI taxonomy): domain Eukaryota; kingdom Viridiplantae; phylum Streptophyta; class Magnoliopsida; order Ericales; family Ebenaceae; genus Diospyros; species Diospyros lotus. Next base: position 1,755,779 of record NC_068349.1, on the reverse strand, counting down.
ATTAATAAAATTATGACTTACATTAATTAAATCTAACCATGTAATATAAATAATTTGACCGTCTATAATCTCACATAGGCGCACCGCAAATAAAATCTCAATAAATCTCATATTTATTTTAAATTAAATTACGACAATAAAATCATTAATTTATATAATTAATACGCGAAACCGAAATGAATTGAGGGAAGACGAGGGGTTCCCCCAATGGAAAGAGATCACAAGGGTAGAGGAGAACTTGCTTGAATTTAGCTATTTACAGCATTTTCACGCTTGAACACCACCAAATTAATACACGCTGCAAAATAGAATAACTCTTAAAATTAATAAAATTGGACCCAAAATTAAATTTCAACTGTACAGATTAATTAACACACATTTCTCTAAGTACCTGGCTAATTAAAACCCAATTAAACCTTGATTAAACGCTTAATTTCTCCCAAAATTCCCTCTTTATGTGCCTTTTTCTTCTCTATTTTTCTTTCTCTGCTCCCTGCCTCCTTGGCCGAATGCTGCTAAAATCGGGCTTTAAAAAGCCAAAAGAGAAAGGCCACCAGCGGTTGCCGCGTGGCAGTGCTGGCACACCCACTGCCTTGCCCAAAACGATGCCGTTTTGGGCAAGGTTTTGGCTGAAAATCAGCCAAAATTCCCCCAAGCTGGCTAGATCTCGAACCCGCGTCTCCTCGCTGGCACTCCTTGCGCCCGACCACCCTGCTACAGCTGCTCCTTTAACATATAAATGCACTCAATTATATTTAAAGTGATTTGCAATCACTTCCGCAAATCACGTTTTAGTACCCCTAATTTCCTTTAATAGCACATACGCCCGATTTTCTATTTCCTTCTTATTTCACTTACACTCGGACATTTCCAAAATTCCACCAATTTAATTTATTCTCCTATTTCATAAATACTCCCAATTAAATTAATTAAACCTAAATTTCCTATTTCCTCAAAATTACATAATTAAATATTTTTCTTAATTCACCAAATACCCAAATAAATTAATATTTCCTTTTAACCCACACATATTCAATAATTACCACAAATACATTAATTAATAATTATCAACCAAATAATTTAATTAATTAACTTTAATTCCTTATTTTCCTCAAACCACATAAATAAATACCTCCTCTTAAATTCTCAAATATTCAATAATGTTCTCAAACACTGGTTTGAATAATTATTATTTATTTTCAAATTTTGGGATATTATAAGAAAATTTTTGACTCTAACTTGATTAAGGACGAAATTTTTAATGTTTTTATTTTTTTAATATTACAAAAGACTTGAAATATTTTTAAAATTATAGAAACAATTTACAAATATTTTTTTTAATATTTTAAAAGTGGAAACGTTTCAAAATCGCCAAATTAACGGTGCTTTGAAACATTTTCGTGCATTATAGATGCCACTAATAAATGTTCCTTTAAAAACTTTAAACTTTTTTTTTCACATTTGAGACACTAACCAACCGTTTAGTATTTATATATATTGGGGCTGAGGTTGAGGCCCCAATTCTCAAACAATTAGAATTGTTGCTTAGAGCAAAATGAGGGGAAAAAAATGCAAAAGTGTTCGAAAAATGTTATTTGGACACTCAATTATAATAATTTTAGTTATATTTTTATAATAATATATTATATTTTTATATTATGTTAATATAAAAATATAATAGATTAATACACAAGTGTTATTAAAAGTATAACAACTAAATGTTTAAAAATGAATTCTATGTATAATTCATTAAAAATGAATCCAAATTGGCAAAATTCACTCATTCCAGACAAAACATTAAGGTATTATAACCAATTTGCTTCTGGAGCTAAGTAGAATAATTTAATTGATTCTTTGTCTATAACTTACTAATTCAACTCTCTAACAAAGTTTAAAAATAAAATCTCACTCTCCTACAAACAATTATTTCAAAGTATCTATAATGGGGATTGGATACATGATAGAGTTACACCACTTGATGCTTCCTCATAAGACCTCACCACTAGAAAATTCTATTACACCCAACAAACACTAGGAACCTTTCCACACTTGTTCCATTTTGAAAAGTACACTACCAAATTGAATGGTGGGTTGTAGTAACCACGCCATCTGCAAAGCGATCATTTGGTGCTGTTGTGGGATGCCCTAAATTTTTTTTTTAAGTCCCAAAAGCATCTTCAAAGTATTTGTCTCCCCCGAAGAGTCTTCGAGATGGAAGCCTCCCGGACCCCGATGGGTCCCCCGAGAGCGGCCTTAGTGTCATCTTTGCTCAAGTCCAAGGACACTTGATTTGCAAAGCAAAACGTGGTGGTTTCAAGGATACCTTTCCGGATGATCTTCTGTTCTGAAGGTTAGTTAGATGCATATAAGAAGTTTGGCTCGAAATTGGTTGGCAGTGGATAGGGAATGAGAATTCATATGCTAGGATTGAGTTGAGCTAAAAGATGAACTCTTCATTTTTCTTTACCTTATTTTATTTCATTTAAGCTTTGCGTTTTCTTAAGGCTCATTGAAAAGATAAAAAAGAATCAGATAAAAGAGCCATTTCATGGTTATATGCACTTATCGGATCCGTATTTCTAGGTTCTTATTTGATCCTTGTGCACTATAGGCAGTGATAGAGAAAACAAATTTGAACCCTACGGAGCGTATTTAACAACGTTTGCGTTTGATGATAAAGTAAATCAGTGTTCGCTATAGCACTTTCCCCTTTTTTCCCTCTCTGAGTGTATGATAATGTTTCGGATCATGCTACATGTACATCATTTTTGTACATCTTGGGCTACACAAGGGATATTATGACCAAAATACCCTGCGCCTCTCCATGAGCCTCACGCGCCTCTATGCGCCTCATGAGGAGTTTTTTGTCATAATACCCCATTTTGTAGCCCAAGGTGTACAAAATGGGTGTACCAATAGCATTTTCCTAATGTTTCACACAGAAACTGTACCCATCAGAACAGTCAATAGGCAATGCTTATCTGGCCACCAAGCAGTTGCTGATGATGTTGCTGTCTCCATAAACGCAGGACTTTATGATATAGGGAAGGGTGAATCTTGAAACTATACCCACTCCGAATGGATCCACTGCCTTTCATTTTAACATCTGTCCTCAATGCAGGTATTGCTGCTGGAGTGGAATTTATGACAGTAGACCAGATTAGCAGGCCTCACAAAGTTAACCCACGCGTACGTGTGTGGTCTGTTCATAAAGTTTTCATATTTGAGTGGCTTTCAAGGATATGGCCATTGATGCACATACTGGGATTAACGCTTTTGATTTATACTATTTGTTGTTGCGTGGTTTCTAAGATTTATTATTAATGGTATTAACAGGCGCAGAGCTTTCGTCAAGCCCGAGATTGTCGTCTTCCCATGGGAATTACTTCCGAAAATGTTGCAGAATACCATGGTGTTACGAGGCAAGAGCAACAGCAAGACCAGGCTGCTGTGAGTCCTTGAGATCTGTGTGTGTGAATTTATATTGTAGAACAGAGTTATGGAGTAAAAAATGCTGTGTCTTTTGGATTAATATCAATAGGTTGAATCCCACAAGCGCGCCGCTGCAGCAACCGCATCTGGAAAATTCAAAGATGAAATTGTTCCAGTTTCTACAAAGGTGATTACTGTTGAATTCACTTCTGTTAATAAAATCTCTTGCCTTCACATTTCTAACTGATGAATAATTTTCAAAGATTGTCGATCCTAAAACTGGGAAGGAGAAGCCTGTTACCATTTCCGTGGATGAGGGAATTCGACCAAACACAAATATAGCAGATCTGGAAAAGTTGATGCCTGCGTTCAAGAAGGATGGATTACTTAGTTGTGGGCTTCTGAAATGATTTACTTTGAATTCCAGGAATTCTTTGGATGCTGTAAAATCGGCAACTTTACCTGAATTTACTGCTGCTTTATTTTCTAGGGAACGCCAGCCAGGTGAGTGATGGTGCCGGAGCAGTCCTACTCATGAAGAGAAGTGTCGCCATGCAGAAGGGACTTCCAATTCTTGGTGTGCTTAGGTACATTATTACCCTTGGAGTTTTGTTCCAAATGTGCAAAACTCCAACATTCCAATATCACTGACTTTATACAATACCGTGTGAGCTTATTATCAATTTTGTTCCATTTGGACGTATGTGTTCAGCAGTTTGCTAACTTATTTACTTAGTTTGGTAACTGACGAGTGTGAAAATGGAAGCAGAGAGGAAAAGAGTGGGCAACCTCATAGCATACTGATCTTCTTTTCTACCGACTGGTTTGACTACAAAGTAAGAACAACATGCTAACACAACTCATGGCTCCATATGCTTTCTGGGCTTTAGTTTGAGAAAAAATTTATCTTTACATATATCAAGACCTCTTTGGGATCTTCCATCATCGGATTTAGTTACCTATTTAACCATATCTTTTCTAACATGCCCTTCATAACAGACCATCCGCAAATTGCACCAGAGAACTTTAATTTTGGCTTCTTTCCTGTTGGGTTTATGAAAATTCTTAGTTTATATGATCATGGATTTCCGAGACTGTCAAGTTCAGATTATTTGAGAGGTCCATAATATGAAGTAATTACCAATTTTAAGTTCTAATTTCTTGATCAAGACGACAATTAAATGTAAGTAATATGTTTAAGTGTGTTCCCTGCCAGTTTGAAGTGCAATTATGTTGGCATGCAGGTGTTTTGCCGTTGCTGGGGTGGATCCTGCCGTCATGGGCATCGGCCCGGCCGTAGCGATTCCAGCTGCAGTGAAATCTGCTGGCCTTGAGCTCAATGACATTGACCTGTTTGAAATAAACGAGGTGATGGATCATGAAAACCCTAACTCCCCAAGCACTAGGACAACTTGCAGAGTGAGATTCTCATGTTCTTTTGTGCAGGCATTTGCATCCCAGTTTGTTTATTGCTGCAAGAAGCTGGCGCTTGACACTGAAAAAGTAAATGTCAATGGAGGTGCAATAGCTCTTGGGCATCCTTTGGGCGCTACAGGTAATTACCACAACAATTTGTTTCACAAAGCTGGTGGACTGAAAAACTAAAAAATTGCACGAACTGAGTATGTATATGACCATGTACTAAATGATCCTTTGTAAATTGATAAATGCTTGCCTTTTTTCCTTCAGGCGCCCGCTGTGTTGCAACCCTGTTGAACGAGATGAAACGTCGTGGCAAGGGCTGTCGATATGGTGTGATTTCTATGTGCATAGGTATGTTGTAGCCTGCTCTTGGTCCTCGTCAGAATGCTAGTTCATTGAGGTGGTTAGCTTATGGCTACATCTACTTGCATGCATTGCTGCAGGCTCGGGCATGGGAGCTGCTGCTGTATTTCAAAGAGGTGACTCTGTTGATGACTTCTGCAACGCTCGAGTTGTCAGAGACAACAATCTGTTGTCAAAGGATGCCCATTAGACTCATAAGATGGCATCGAGATTTTTCATTCAAAGTTCCCGAGTGATCTGAAAGGTGGAACAGAATAGAATCGACTTAAATATAACTGTAGCAGTAAGCATATATCATATTTATCGTTCTACAGTGGCTTAAATACAAGTAGTCTTCGCTTTTCTCTTTGGACTTTGGAGTAGAATCAACTCATCAACCACATCCAATTCCATTGTGCAATCTATTCCTGAAAGCGATGAGCTATTAAATAAAGACCGTCATGTTTGATGAGCTCTAACCAGTTGATTTTCATTTCAGCTCTTGATCCCTGATATGTTTTCCAAGAAATGTTACTTCGGTTGTACCCTTGCAATACGGGTTTCCACACATATATGCTCCTGATCCACACAATTTGCTGCACAGACCAAAGGTACTGGTCTCACACATCTTTATACAACAATTGGAACTTTGGTATTCGCTCTGGTGGCAAGGGGCAAGTCACTATCAGCTTTCCTTTCATGGCCCCTCTATATATAGCCTGCAAGTAGAAAGAAAAGGAAATTCAGTCATCTATGTGCCAAAGCCAACAAGCTAGGCAGTAGTAGTCAACCATCAAGTGTAATCCAATCCCAATATTGGCACCATCAAAATCCTTATTCCACAACTAAAAATCCACAATAAGTTTCACAATTTGTTTGACCAGTTCTTGAATGAAGTTTAAAAACAAAAATCTCTAATGAGTTAACTGACAGTACAAGAGGTTTGATTTTTTTCGGCGGTTAAAAAATTGCCGGAAAAAGTAAAAAAACCGCCGGTAAAATTTTTACCGGCGGTAATTTCATCTGTCGGAAATACGTCCGTCGGAAAATATTACCGGCGGTTTTGAACCGCCGGGAAAAAAAAATTACCGACGGTTTCTTCAAACCGCCGGTAAAAATAAGAATTCCCGACAGTTACTAAAATTTGCCGACAAAGTTTTTTCTTTACCGGCTATTTAAAAAACTTTGCCGGCGGTTCAAAACCGTCGGTAAAACATAATTACCGGCGGTTTAAAACCGCCGGCAAAAGCCGGCTATTTAAAAAAAATTTGCCGACGGTTCAAAACCGTCGGTAATAATATCATTATCGGCGGTTTTTAAACCGCCGGCAAAGGTATTCACGGCGAAAAACAAAAACGCACCAACAATACTAAAAAAAATTTTTTTACAACCTGTGTGCCTGTATAACATTAATCAAATGCAATCCTGTATAACAAAAAATCACCAACAATTTTAAAAAATTCACCCATTACACACAACTAGTATAACAATTGTATAATAAATCTATTTAAATACCATTACAATTTTAAAAGATCAATCTTGTCACATCTCATTACACAATACCATTTTTGTACATACAAATCAACCCTTAAACTAAAACATGTCCGAGTGACCTCAAATAACCCTTGACTACACCACCATACTGCTCCAACCAAAATTGCATATTATATTTTTTCGATCTGCATTGAAAAACAATAGATCTATAAGTATGTGCATTAACTATGAAATTACATAAAACATGTTCAAAATTGCATAACTATATACAAAAACACTTACATCTGAGACCCTCCATGGTATTGTAGTTTTACTGTTATTAGCATCCCTCAAGACATGCATCCCAGAAAATTGTCGAGGCAATGGATATAAAGGTTTCAGCACTTTTTGAATACTAATTTCAACAAATTCATTACCTAGCTCTACTCCCCCTACAGATTTGGTCGGATCAATGGATACAATGATTGCCTCAGCAACAATATGGCGAGGTATTCGTCCATTCATCAAGTGAACAAATTCACTAATCTGTTATATCATACAAAATAATAAAAATTACTTAGTATATAATATCATGAGTATCCATGAGAATGATAACAAAGCAAGACATAAAACCATTTCTTAACGTAGATACTAAACTTCCACTTCCTAATCTAGCATGTAACATAAAACTGGAGCCCTGTCATCATATTCATCGTGTGCATCATGGATGAGCTGGTTCAAATCTTTAATCCATGGAGTTCTACTTACCTGTTCAATTTTTTTGTTGTTGTAGGTTTTACGTGGAGATAATAGTGCTCTTGCAAATGATATCCGGAAGGAAATGAAGGTAAAAGACATAGAAAGTGCATCCGCAACTAAGTTTTAACACAACAACATTATTTCTCTTCTTCCGTTATTTGAATATAATTTTTCTTTCTGATAGTAAGTATTTCTTCCATTAATTGATATCTAGTAGTTGCACTTTGTACCACAATCATTAGTCATGCTTCTGGTTTTATTTGGCGTGTGAGCTTTACATGTTTGAAGGTAAAAGCCCTAATGGCTGGAATTGCCATCACTTAGTTGCTGGAATTGCCTAGTGATTAATCTATAAGTTTTAACCATCTATGCTGTCATAAAAAGGAATTGTTGATAAATTTTGTAGCTCTTTTGTGAAGAGGGGTGGCATTTTGGTGTATAAATTTGCTGAATTTGATTAATCTTAAAGAAACTTTCTTTATAGAGTACTGCCAATTGCACATTCTTACATTACAACTGTCACAAGTGGTGATCATGGACATATTTCTTTATAGAGTTAGACCAAAGACATATTTCCAGGAGATGGATGCCAAGCCATTTTTTCTCTCTCTTAGGCCAAGCATGCAATAACAGTCAGAATTAAAACATGTTCTTTTTAAATCTCCTGTTTTTTCTTTCTTGTTTATAAACAACAAAATAAATGAATATTTTGAACTTGGTTTGTTACGGTGCTTTTCCTTTTCGTTTTTGTTTTGTTTTGTTACGTTTGTTTGTTTGTTTTTAGAACCACAAAACAATTAATTTTGCTTAAAACTAACAGCTATTAGTTATTCTTAAAACCAACTAGTAAAAACAATTAATTTTGCTTCTCTAAAATAAGTCTAAAACTAATAAGTGTTTTGAGATAAAATGCAGAAAACTAAAAGAGTGTTCAAACATAATGAAGCCGCATAATTCAAAGGGATTGACTGAAGCGAGGGAGGGAGAGGCTCATGCCTGGTCCAATAATAAAGAGCATGTTTTTTGAGGGAGAAGCTGCAAAAGATGAGACATCAAAAGGTGGGACTCCAAAAGAGCATTTCAAAGAATTTGAGGAAAAAGAGCTAGAAATTTGTGTCCTAAAGCCTCTTTAAGCCTCCTTGTTCTTCAACCCCTCCATCCAAACCAAAACGAAAGCGAAATCCAATCCAAGCATCCGAAGTTAAAAACAAACAGACCAGAGAGGGTTAAAAAGGATTTCTTTCATCGTCGATCTTACCGTTGAATTGCGGATCATGATTCATAAAGGTCACAATCAATTGCCAAATAAGCAAATCAAAATTCCCAAATTTCCACAAGCACATATTATCAAAGCATGATTAAAGTGCGACAATCATGAAAGTTCTTCCCACACATTGGTAGGTCCACAAATTTCAAGCATCTAATCTATTTGATAGCGAATTACCTCTAAATGATGATCATATTCTGGTATTGATAATCCAGCGCATTCAGCTTCGGGTGATGGTGTGCTTGCATGTGTAGCAGAAGCACTAGCATATGAGGATGGCTATATTTCAAAATAGTTTAGTTAATATATATAGTAAACATGTAATTTTAAATCAAATGCACTAATGAACGACATACCTGTCTCGGTTGTGGTATATTGTCTGGAGCTGGTGGTATATGTCCCATTGCCTCAAGTATTGCACGAACTTGCATTTGAACTTGACTTTGGATTTGAACTTGAAATTTTTCTTCTAGCTCGGTAGTAATTTGCGCACGCATTTGATCATACTACTCTTGAGGCACTTGATATTGTTGTCTTTGTCTAACCTTAGTTGGGCATGTTCCAAGTCCTCCCATCCTTACCCTGCCATGCCCATCTTTGCCTAGTATTTGAGTAAAGACATCCTCTAGCGAATCTGGAGTTTGTTCATCTGTGGGTATTTGTGACAACCTTTCATCCATTTGTTCCTCAAAAAACATTTCACAAGTTAGTTACATAAGTCGACAAGTAAAAGAAACAAAATATATCTACAACTTTCAAATTTTAGAAATACATACTATTATATATGAAGATGTAGAATCTACTATCTCTCCGCTCTTTTTGGTGTGTGTCTTTTTAAAAAGCTTGATTCTATCTGGCTCATCTCCACTTTCAATAGTCATCTAAAAACATATATAAGATATGAAATATATTAAATATTTAAAGTTTAGGCATTACTAATTAAATTATCAATAAATATATATAACTAATATCCATTCTATTCTTACCTGGTGTCTAACCTGAGGATGTGATCGCCTACCGCTAGTGTGACCCATCTTTTGCTTATCTCGATTGGCACGATTTGTCACACTACGTTCCTACTTGTAATATGATATTAGAACTAAGCATAGATAATCCATCTGATATATCTACCCATACATAAATCATACATACCTGTGTTTGCTCACATCCCCAATACTCCACAAGAATCTTCCACTGTTCTGGGTCCACCCCAGGCGGTATTTTTGACAGACGAGCCGCATCTGTCTCATGGCAATCATAATGCCTCTTCAATGTGGCTTTGTATTCTCTCCACTTCTTGGAAGCATGTTGCAAGCAAATTGATTTCCATGTTGTGGGTACATCAGTGTTATCCTGCAATGATATCCTTATTAGAGTATAAAAGTTTAGAGTCAGATAACTAAGAATCAGAGATGTTATTTACTTACCAAGACCTCTTGCCAGATGCGCTCCTTATATGGTTCCATCCCCGGTGATCTCCAATCAGTAAATGTAAGGGGAGCAATACTCCTTACCATCACACCTAGTTGGGTTTCCAACTTAGTTGCCATCTCCCCAACTGGTTGTCCTTTAGCATCAAATTCAATATGAATCTTCTCCTTTCCCCACTTTGAAATTTGTCTTGATATTCCTCTTCCTTTCTTGGCAGTAGATGACATAGAGCTTGTACCTACTAAAACATAATAACACAATAAATTCAGATTGAATTAGGAAAGAATAATAATTTTTGGTATTTACCTTGCTGACTATGTGAGTTTTGGGGGTTGGATTGTGAGTGGATCAAGTCCTCTTCAGGATGATGGAGATGTGGCGGGACTGGGTTTGGGTATGGATGATGGGATGGAACTGATTGTGAATCATCGTGGTGTGAATCTGTACTACGTGACATGGATCCAAATGGCCAACGAGTCTGCCTCTTAGGTGCCATCAGTGTAATTGCCTATTATTGATTTGAATGTAAAAAACAATCTGTTAGCATATCAATTTAGGTTAAACAAAAATAACAAATCAAAACATAAAAAGCTAAAAACATAAACATATATACATACCACATCATTAAATATTATGTAAGGAAGACATATACATGCCACTTCAATATTAGAAATCATTATCATCACTGTGTGCAGTATAAGGAATGGAATTGTCGTCATCATCTGATATATCGACTAGCATACCATCCTCATCAGATTCTCCAGAAGAGTAGTCTTCATCAGATTCTCCTAACTCTGCATGTAAGGACTGATCATTGTTGATTTCAACATGATTACTAATTAAAGCATCTTCCTCGTCACAACTCCCTACCACATTTCTTTTACCCATGTTATACAAATCTCTAGGTGTCATCTTCATGACAATGTACCATTCTTCATCAAGAGGATCAGCCACATACCACACTTGTGATGCTTGAGTTGCAAGTATAAAAGGTTCGTCTGTTGGTTTATTCTCTTGATACATTAAACAATTAAAATTTACAGTTATGAAATTCAAACTATCAACCTTCATCCCTCTGTTATTGTCAACCCAATCACACTTAAACAAAACAAATTTGAATTCGTTAGAGTATCGTATCTCAACAACATCTGTTAGGACTCCATAAAAGGTAACATCACCACTGATAGGACGTTTATCTTTTGAACTAGCATAACTTTCAGTATTTGCATTTAGTAATACTCCACTGTTTTGAGTCATTCTTCTCCTTTCTCGACGCCTCGTGTGGAATTTGAATCCATTTACGATGTACCCAGAATACTTCCATGCCCACGAGTGAGGCCCAACAGCTAATGTTTTCACTTCATTGGGTACATTGTGACCACTTACTTGCAATTCATAAACCTGTTTTGTAACATGTTTATAATTCATTATGCAAATAAATATATGCAAATTCTAAAATGAGTAGATATGGATGTTTAGGGTGTGGTGGTAGCATGTTAAGACTTACATGTTTTTGAAACCATGATGGGAAGTTTTCATGGTGTTTTTGTGTAATTTCACGATTGCTAGCACATCTTCTTTCCAATCTAATGGATTGTAAGTGTGTCCTGCATTGTATGCAAATGATAAGAATTATGAAATTAAAGTACACATTTTTTTTTATTATGAAATAAAATTGATTAACCAGATTAAGTTATAATAATCTTACTCTCGATAAGATGAAATTGTACTACAATTTGCTAGCACATAACGATGGGCTTGTTGCAATGAAATCTCATCCAATGTGACTAATTTCCCTTTTTTTGGGATAGGTTGACCATGTGCACCCTCATAATTTCGAACCGGCCTATTAAACTTTGTTTCCACATCATCCAAATACCTTGCACAAAAAGTCAAACACTCTTCTGCCAAGTAACCTTCAGCAATAGATCCTTCTGGATGACTTCTAGTCCTTACATACTTTTTCAATGTTAATAAGAACCTACATGATAAGTTACATTATCAAGTAAATTCACAATATTTACTTAAAAACGAACAAACAAATTCACAAATTAAAAAAATCATGGCTTAATATACCTCTCGACTGGATACATCCACTGAAACATTACCGGTCCCGCAATTTGGACTTCGTCAGGCAGGTGAACAACTAAATGCTCCATTATATTGAAGAAGCTCGGTAGAAATATTTTCTCGAGGTGACAAAGCACCAATATAATGCGTGACCTCAATTGGTTACACTCGTCTACTGTAATGTTTTTAGAACACAACTGTTTAAAGTAATTGCATAATTCAATCAAAGTTTTACTGACATACTTTCTCTTGAACACCCTCCTAATTGCCAATGGAAGCAAATGTTGCATCAAAACATGATTGTCATGGCTCTTAAGTCCACTCATTGTGTGTTCTTTGAGTTGGACACGACGTGATATGTTTGATGAGGCGAGGGAGGGCGAGGCGAGGCGAGGCGAGTGAGAGAGCGAGGGAGGGCGAGGCGAGGCGAGCGAGGGAGGGAAGGCGAGGCGAGCGAGGGTGATCGAGGGAGGCAGCGAGGCACGAGGATGATCGAAGGAGAGAACCGATTAGGGTTTGCAGGGGGGGATTTTGGAAGAAATCGAAGGGGTTAAGGACGCGCGCGGGGATTATATAGATGCTATCCCCGGCGGTTTTAAAACCGCCGGTGAAGGGAAAACATAACCGGCGGTTTTATAAAACTGCCGGAGATGTGTATGCTATAACCGGCGGTTTTATAAACCGCCGGTCATGTTGACTCCATAACCGACGGTTTTAAAAACCTCCGGTAATGCTAACATTTTCCCGGCGATTTTTAAAACCGCCGGTAATGGTAACGTTTTCCCGACACTTCCTAAAATCGCCGGGAAAACTTCGCCGGCAATACCATTTTTCCCTGTAGTGTGAATTATTAGTTTGATGCATCCTTCCCCTTGATCCACAAAACAGTGGTGGATCCAGAACCTAAGTTTGTGGGGGCAATTATTTTTGTTTTTTGGGGGTTATAGTATCATAGCATTTTGAATTTTTTTTCCCAAATATTAAGTTATGCAATTTTTGCTACCTTAGGGGGGAAGAAGTTGGGGGTGGGGGTTGCGCTTCCTTGAGTGTACGTAGATCCGCCTATGCCACAAAACTAGGTACTTTCCTATGGCTTACTTTCCTTCTACTCTCCACGCTGTCAAGTGCTTTTAATTAATAAGGTCATTTGGTCAGAAGTGACTCAAATACCTAGTTTCTACCCTATCCTTTTGGAAGGTGTTTGATTGAAGAATAAATAAACCCTAATTTTCCTCCTCCCTCCAAGTCACAGGTTGTCAAACTTTTCTCATGAACAAACCCTCCACTCCCCGTCACGACAACATACTTGTTTCTTCTTGACCAAAGGGAGTAGTCGGAGACGAGATCGCAATGGTAGGAAGGAACATCTGACGCCCATCGTGGGGCTCGGTAAAACTTACCTACTCCATAATCTCACTAGAGCCTTTCAAGCCAACCCCATCACCTTACCATGATGCGAATCAGAAGCGCCCCTGCCTAAGAGCCAAATGACACCTACCACCATCCAGCCTCCCATGTCCCTACTCACACCGGCCCACCCCCAACTAATAAAAAAGTTGGGGTCATTGACACCATTTCTGAAGGTTTTGCGAGCGGAGAGTCAAGCTCAACGCAAGAATAACACCCCTGCACGGTAATGTCGATAGACAATATCGAGAAGAATGGCCTGTGATCTACTTCACGGACAAGGACTTCGAAGGCATTGATCAGAACCTCGATGACCCCGTGGTAATCTTGGTCATCATCGCAAGCTTTTTGGTAAAGAAAGTCCTTGTGGACCAAGACAGCTCGGCCGACCTGTTATACTTGCCAACTTTAATAAAGATGGGTATTCTCGAAAAGGAACTGAGGCCATTCCACGGGAACCTAATTAGCTTTTCTAGAGAGCAGATAGGCGTAGAGGTTACATCAATCTGCTAACTTCATTTGGAACCCCCTATTATCAAAACAATCACCATCTGGGACCTTGTCGTGGATTGCCAGACTACATACAATGAGCTCCTCGGCTGACCCTCTCTCAACACCTTGGGCATAATAGTATCCACCCCTTACCTAGCTATGGAGTTCCCAATTTCAAATACCAAGGTCAGGGTCGTTCACGCCGACCAAAAGGAGGCCTGACAGTGCTACCACGATAGCCTCAAGGCCTGGAGTCCCAAGCCCAACAAGGGCGACAAGAGAAACGAAGCCCTCGACAGCGATAGCCAAGCAGTAGGCATCAACAGCCAAGGCCCACATCACCATGTGCATGCGGTCGATACCCACGAAGCGAACTCTTGGATAGGCATCCCTAGCCCACAGAAGAACTTCATCTTGTAAACCTGGGTCCTCGCTTAGAATAAGTCGTCCGTATTGGTTCTACATTGCCAAGTGAATTAAGAGAGAGGCTCATCAGCCTATTCTGGAAGAACGCCGACTTCTTTTCTTGGATGCTCGCTGACATGCCCGGGATAGATTCGCTCATCATCTGCCACATGCTGGCATTGGATCCAAAGGTTAGACCCGTCGCCCAGAGAAAAAAAAGATTGGGAGAAGAAAGACAGCGCGCGACCGCTGAAGAAATGGCAAAACTACTGAAAGCTGGGTTCATTAGAGAATTCCCCTACACAACGTGGCTTGCCAACGTGGTCATGGTAAAAAATTCTCAGGAAAATGGAGAATGTGTGTCAACTTCATCGACTTGAATAGGGCATATCCAAAGGATTCATATCCGCTACCCAGCATCGATCGACTTGTAGATGCAGCCTCCGGATTCATGTACTTGAGCTTTATGGATGCTTACTCCGGTTATAATCAGATCTAGATGCACCCCAAGGATGAAGAGAAAATGACGTTCATCACAGAGAATGCCAACTTCTGTTATTGGGTCATGCCATTCGGATTGAAAAATGCGGGTGCAACATATTAGCAGCTGATGAACAAGGTATTCGCCAAGCAGATCAGCTAGAATATAAAAGTCTATGTAGATGACATGGTGGCAAAGACTTCAAAAAAACAGGACCACTGCTCGGACCTAACCGAAATTTTCAACCAACTTCGGCAACACAACATAAGTCTTAACCCTGACAAATGCACCTTCGAGGTGCAAGCCGGCAAGTTTTTGGGCTTCATGTTAACCAGTTGTGGAATTGAGGCCAACCCCGACAAATATGAGGCCATCCTCACGATGCATAACCCCGCCAGCATAAAGGAGGTTCAACAGTTAATAGGTCGGATAACAACTTTATCTTGTTTTCTTCCAAAATCGGCAGATCGAGAAAAACCATTCTTCCAATGCCTAAAAAAGTCAGTTGAATTCCAGTGTACGGAAGAGTGTGAAGTCGCTTTCCAAGAACTGAAGACCTTCTTAGCACCCCCCCATTCTTTCAAGGTCGGAGCCCGGGGAAGAACTCTCACTTTACCTCTCCGTCACCAACCATGTCCTCAGTGTGGTATTGGTTAGGGAGGAAAGCAAGTCGCAACAGCTAGTGTACTTCATTAGCAAAACCTTTCAAGGAGTCGAGTTGCGTTACCAGAAGATTGAAAAGCTAGCACTAGCACTAGTAATGGCGGCTCGAAAACTCAGGCCATAGTTCCAAATCCATCAGATCATGGTCCAGACTGATCAGCAGATCCGGAAGGTGCTTCAAAAGCCAGAACTTTCAGGAAAAATGATCGCATGGTCAGTCGAACTCTTTGAATTCGGCATACAGTACTAGCCCCGCAAACACATCAAGTCCCAGGTACTTTTCGATTTTTGCGTTGAGCTTTCTCCCCTTGATCCGAGCCCGGAACCCAACCCCTGGGTATTGCTCGTCGACGGAGCCTCCAACATTAAGGGAAGCGGGGCTAAGATCATTTTAGAAGGACCCAACGGGCTGACACTTGAACAATCTCTTCATTTCAACTTCAAGGCAACCAACAATCAAGTGGAGTATGAAACTCCCATAATCGGGTTAAACTTAGCAAAGGAAATGGAAGCGTCCCAATTGATCGCCAAGAGCGACTCCCAGCTGGTAACTGTTAGTTCTATATAATGGCAAGTATATCCCAAGAGAGGGGCGAATTGAGATTTAGGTAAATTTTTGATAACTTAAAAAAGTTTGGCTTGCAGGACACTATGTTTCGAAACTGACATTTCTGTTAAGCATGTTTCAAAATATAGATGAGTATGTTTCAAAATCAAACTTACTGACAAGTATGTTTCGAAACCTTACTCACTGATTTGCAAATTTTGAAACTCCTTTAGATTTTCAAAAATAATTCTCTGTTTTTTTTTAAAGCATGAACAAGAATAACAACAAGTAGGAATGAGAAATCAAATACACACACGATTTATAACGGTTCGACACTTGCCTACTCCACTACCTTTAAACTTACCCACGTGAAGGATTTGCAAACCACAATCACTTTTCACTAGCGATCAACGACACCAAGGGTTTTACCACGATTCACCCTAAAATATTATACAATGAGTTTTTACGGGCTCAACTCAAACCTTACAACAAGATAAATAACACTTATCTTTTACAACCTAATAATTTAAATGTAATTAAAACACCTTATCAAATAGTTATTATAAACCTATTGGTATGGAGTGAGGAGAGCTTGAAGGAATGAGAGCTTTGGTTTCGGCTTGGTTCTCCTTTTTACACCACAATGCACACCAATGAATGATTGAAAGGATCTTCTTTGAGAGTTCATTAGAAGAGCTTCGTTTGTTTGTGCTTGTGATAAAAATCTCTTGTAGATGTGTAAACTTGTGTATGCTTGTGAGAGAGATGTTTTTTGTCTTCAAAGAACTGATATATATATCAAAGAGATAGATTTTTGGCTAATTATAACCGTTAGAGATAAGATAATAAAGTAGGTTTCGAATTTCGAAACAACACATTTTTACATTACACAAAGGTTTCGAAACATACATAACATGTTTCGAAACATACTACCTTTATAACTGGATATGCACCAAAAGACAAAATGAGTGGAAAACATCTCTTTAAAAACAAAATGATTTGGTTTTATTCTCCACTTAAAACATATCTAAATTTTGAACATCAGGGTATGGGGTTATTTAAAAAATAAGTTTTTAAAATAAGTTTTGAAATAAAGAGCAAAAGCATAATAGATTTTCAGATATTCTTTTGACAGAGTCAAATGTTTCGAAACATGAAAATAAAGTTTCAAAACATACTTCAGAAACATGTTTCAAAACATGTTAAACAAGGATTTTAAAAATACTATTGATAGAGATTTTGAAACATACTATATAGGTTTCGAAACATAAGCTTAGTTTTCAAATAGGTTTTGAAATACAACATATAGATTTAGCAAAACTTGAAACCTTATCAATATACATTTTGAAACATATTTAGAAACATGGCAGACTGATGTTTCGAAACATGGAAACTTTGTTTCAAAACATGATGCATAAAAAATTGAAATTTATTCTAACATATCAAAGAGCTTTTCGAATATGTATAAAAACATAACAAAACAGTGTTTCGAAACATCTTACATGAACTTGGATTTTTTCAACCATTTAAGCATTCGCGCAAAAAAAAAAAAAAAAAAACTATTCATACATGTTTCGAAATATGAAAGCTTATTTCAAAATATAATTTTCACAAGGATATGTTTGCATCGCACACATTTTCTCATATACCAAAAAATATGATACAATAGTAACCAACCAAGTCAAGGGCGAATTCTAGACAAAAGAACCGCAGCTCGGCCGATACCTTAACAAGGTCAGAGACTTAGCCGGATCCTTTAACTACTTCCAAATTGAATATATCCCGAGGGAACAAAACGCGCTTACTAAAATATCCCCAGCTCACATTCTTCACAAGTATATACACTTCTCACTGATTACAGTTATACTATCCATATGCCACATCCATTAGCCCATGATAATAATTTAATGACATTCAATTCCTCAAGCCCTTTTTCTCATGAGAGCAATCCTTTCCTTTTTAAGGCCTCGAGAATTAACATGACACCCTTAGGTCGTGCTTGCTCCAATACATACCAGTCAACCAAGAATATAATCTATCCAATCCAACATCACGACATACCATTCATTCACCCTGCCATACATGTACGAAAATTTCTACACAACTAATATTCATGAATGGTTTTAATTGTGACAAAACAAAGTTCTAGGTACATTTTGCTTCTACATTCAATACATTCCACTCACACTTCTATTACTACATAGATACAAACTAATGCTTACAACTTTGCTAGTACAACACCTTTACTAAACAATGCTCTCCGCGTCCCCCTCAGCATGGGATGTGGCCTCATCTGCCCAGCAATCTAGGTATCCATCGCTGCCTACACTTGATTCAAGTCCAGTAGTTTCCTTCCTCTGATAAGTCGGTCCCCACTCCACAGCCTCTGACAGAATTTCCCCACAAATGGTTTTACCTTCGGCCGAGTCATAAGGTAGGGTCTGACAAGGTTCCCATAGCTTGGCTTGTTGCCTCACTCTGCCAGCAAAATCATCACAATGGAATCGAAGATGCATATCTAGCATTAGGACTCTGGTAAGCTGTCCCCACGCTTCATTTATGAACTACCTTGTGAACAATACTTGCTTCTCTAGAAGGCCCCACATGGGTTCACGTATAATCAACTGGAATACTATTTCTACTCAGTCCGAATAACTCACCGCAGGCTCACCCTCTCGTTGCCTTCTTTTTTGTACCAAGAGTAGCTCTTCCTCCCAGCGATACCAAAACAAATCCAGCTCCCCAAGACTTAGGTTAGCATCCACCATCTCGATTCTCCAAAATCCATGCTAAGGTGTCCCAAAATCTGTACGCAAGGTCAAATGTCAGCTCCCCTACCAAAGTAGACCATTCCTCATCCAAGCATCGTAATTGGAACACATACGCCTCATTGCTAACACTCTTCTAGCAGTTCCTATGGGGTGACAAGAATACTTACATATATATAGATGCATTTATAAGGGGGGTGTTCTAACCTTGACTTCGAGTCAGTGGCTTCCTGCCGCAAGCACCTATTTTCTTCATTCCTAGCCATTTTTGGACATCATTCTAATACATTTCTAAGTTTTGGACTACTAAACATAGCCTTAACTCTACCCATCACTCTTAGGTGTACAAAAACTTCACTTACTCCTAACTTAGGCTATAATACCAAAATTGTAAGGGCCTATTCTTAAATATTCCCGCTAGCATAGGATATTCGAAATGAGATCATCACAATAATCATATAAAACAAGATCATATTAAAACAAACAAATCATTTAATTCCTAGGAGCAGAAACTTAAGTAAGATTTAGTTACATTTCCAATATTTCATAAGTCTAGGCTTGAAGGCCATACAAAATAAATAAGAGGCTCTAGTGTGAATTAAAAAAAATAAAACTCATTTCATTACAAGCCTCTCCAAATGCTACTAAGGATCTTCAAGTTAGAACGCGTCTCCGTACACCACTATTCCTAGGCTTTAATCCCACTAGACTCGTCTCCAATAACAACCTTTCCTTTACCTATAATGGAAAAGAAGATCAAGTGAGCTACAAAGCTCAGTAAGTTCGAGAACAATGAACAATGAATAAGATCCAAGAATATAGTGACACCAAAAAGAGTAATCAAGTACTCAACAGTTATGTACAAAACTCATAATTTATGAATTTACCAATTCCAATTTAAATATATATCATCCACCATGTACCACTTATACAAAGGTGCATATAAATTTCAATGTCAATATTAAATCTCGCAGGCTCGCTAGCCATCAATTAACACATGCAAGAGTGCATTATGTAAACAAAATCTCACAAATAAATATGGAGCCAACTTGCCGGGTTATAGCCACTTCGTCCCGTGCCAGGTGCTCTAGGGTACCCTCTCCCTTTTAACAAAATAATAAGTGCGCAAGATATATATATATATATATAACATGTACATGTATGCATTTGCCAACCACATGCATTTAAATCCTTGTTTTCCTAATATAAATACGTTAAATACCATTCGCCAGTACCGAGTCTTTCACCATCATCAAATAAATCTAGCATATATTACTTTATAATATTTACCACATTCATGATGCAATTTGTAACACCAAAATAATTTTGGGAGATGCTATTTAAGGTTAAATCTTGATTCACCATTTGAGAAGTATTATAGATTTAGTATGTTATTTTTCTCATCATATAATTTTCTTGAATTCATTTAACTGGTGTCAGTATGCATTTGCTTGCATTCATGCTCATAGCTCAACCATAAGAAAGAATGGGTAACCCAAAAGAGTTATATATCAAGGATTCCTTAAATTTTCAGATGTTTGGGTGATTTCAAAAGATTGATTTGGGTTCAATATTTGATCAATTGCCACAAAAAGTTTTTTGCAATTTAAGTTCAAGAACTCTAGTTTCAGGAACAACAAACGGATTCATAATCGAAATTAACCACAAAAAGTTATTCTATAAAGACTACAACGATGCGGAATTTAAAACTATAAAATTTCATATTTTTTGCCAAGATTGACGAGCCATTATGGACTCAATATGAAGCAAAATAATGCGGGTAATATATAAAAACGAAACCTAGGATGTATAGTTTATAACCCAACAAATAGATCTCAATTCGGAGATGGGAAGAGAAAGTTATAGGCCAAAGAATACCATGTGGTCAAATTACATAAAGACAGTAAGTTACGAATTTCTTGACATAAATTAATTGGATTGTTACAGGCTCAAAACGTAGCCAAATCATTCAAATAATACATCGAATCTAAGCCTATAAAGTCTAGTTTCTAACACATCCAATGGATCTTAAATCGGATATCATTACAAGGAGATATACCTAAAAGAATGAATCATGGTTAGATTCACTATAGAAAATCACGAATTTGAGAGGTATATTCAGATGTGAAGATGAGACATTCGAATGTGGCTATGAAATTAAATAGATATTCGCATGGTTAGGGGCTATTCGAATGTGTATATATATATATAAACTGTAATATCCCAAAATTTTGGAAACAATAATAATTATTTAATTTCGAAATTTGAGGATTCAAGGTAGAAAAATAAATAATATTTCGATGATGTTGAATAATAACGATAATATCAATAAAAGAATAAAGTAAATTAATTTGAATTAAATTTAATTAATTAACATTGTTAAAAATGTGTGGCTGTGCGCGTGTGCGTGGAGGCTAAGCAATGTTTAATGGCCATGTTTTTGTCAAAGTGAAACAGAGGAGAGAGAGATCAGTGGGTTGAGGGATTAGGTGAGGGAGATGGCTCGGCCAAGTGAGGGAGGAAGGGAGAGATTGAGAGGGAGAGATCGAGATTGAGAGAGAAGGAGAGTAGCGTGAGAGAGAGAGCTTGAGAGGGAGAGAGGCTCGCCGAGTGAAGCTCGGCCATGGCAGCCGAGCTTCACAGCTGGGTAAGGAGGGCGACGCAAGCAGCGGTGCGGCCGTGGGTGGTGGCGTCGGTAGGGGGCAGCCAACCGTGCCGCTGGCAGGGGGCGACGACTGTAACGCCCCGTTTTCCCAGAACGTGCATTACCTCGAGATCTCGGGATTTTTTTTTTTTTTAATATCATATACACAACACAAGCTTCTTGACATACGTTCCCTCATCATAGCCATTTCCCTACAATCCCGATCGTACCTTCTTAGTATATCAAAATTTAATAATTAACAGACTAAGACAGGTATTACCAATCACATCAGCAGAAGCAAGATCGAAACCTCAATGATATATAACCGACAATTCTTTTTACAATAACTAATTCAATGTTTCACATGAAAATATCAAAATATTACATAATCTCTGAACATCATAATCATAGACAAAACCTAGGAAAGCTAAATATAACAATTACATCTCGATGACATTCTTTCCCTTGGCGCCACTGCTTTCACCTGGAACGTTTGAATATTCCAGGGACATAGTCCAAATTAGATGCTGAATCATCTAAGTGAGAGTTCAAAAACATTTTCATGCAGATATGCAAAATCATATGTATAAAACCGATAAATCCTGACATGTACCAGCCTAAGAGAATCCCACACAACATTTAACCCTAACCGGGGAAAATGCAATCTCTTTAAAGGCAACACGACCACACCGACCCATTGGCAAACCGATCCTGCTTAAGAGGGACAACCTCGACATATGAACCCAGGAATCACCCCATTGTCATTGTTAGGCTTTACGCTCCTACTCAAAAGCATTCTAAAACCCAACGCAACCCTAGCCCCAAGAGTGTCACATCAGCATTATCCTCGGAATCGACGTCACCTCGGCATTAATGCTATTACTCAAAGGAACCTGGGGTGGTGTCCACTCGCAGCCCTGCCACTTGAGCCAACAACCAGGGTGGTGTCTACTCTCAGCCCCGCCACTTGGGTCCCGTAGGGTGAAGTCCGTCTCAGCCCCGTCCCAACTGGGTCACCTAGCATTAATCCTAGGTACGCATCCCGAGTGTTGTCACTCTGGGCTACGTCACAGGTTACTAACCCACATCCCACATGGACGACACAAAACAAGCCAATGTCGAAAAAATCATAAAATCAACATCTCAATGTATGAAATTTATCGTACGAATTCAATGCATGTGTAAATAACCGTTTGGACAAACCATCACAATAAACCGAGCCATAGGGATGAACGCTCACAATAAACCATTCAAATGCTACTATAAGTCTTTTCGGGTAGAACCACTCACCTTTAGACGAAATTTCTAATTGACAAGCGCGGTTCACCTCGATTTGCGTGCACGCCTCGTTTTGCGTGCCCTCTTCGCACTTCGCACGAGTCACTTCACTTCAAGCTGCAAGGTACCCTAATCACCCAATATTTATCAGAATATAATTTTCTTCTTAATTTTCTCTCATTTTCTCCTATTTTTCTTCTCTAATAATTCAAAATAAATATCTACACAACTATTTTCTCAAATATTTTTACATAATAATTCATAAAATAATTTTTCAAGAATTTTGGAAAAAAAATCAGAATTTACCTACGTGGCACGCGCCCCCACGCGCAGGCGAGTGGCTGGACAGTTTGGGCTGGCGTGTGGCAGTCACGCGCCACCGTCTTCAACCTCAAGCCGGTCGTCGTCGGTTGCTCCGATGGCCACAAAATCGGTGCCGTCCGAAAGCCCTCGAATAGTCGATCACGATGCCACAAAAATCAGGCCGAAAGGCCACCGGAAAACGGCCCAAATGGCCAGTTGCAGGCGGCGGAAAGCGGTCTGCCTCTAACCCTCGATCGAGCTCGATCGGCCACCAAACCCACTCCAAAATACCTCAAAACGATCCCAAAATGATCCTTGACTCCTAGAGATCAAAATCCCTTTATCCAAGCTTCAAAAATCATCCAAAATCGAGATCGATTTGTGCTTCAAACTCGGCCGAAAGCCCTCGATATTTATAGGCAAAAATGACCTTCCACGTGGCCAATCTCTGGCCAAAACTTCTTCCCCACGCCTCCTAGACCTCCCTAGGCCACTCCCTGACGATCCTAGGCTGCCAAATGGCCGGATTTTCTGGCCAAAATCTCGGCCAGATCTGCCATGCTTGTACAATTTTTTGAAAATTGCATTTTGGCCCTTTGAAATTTCTCTTTTGCATTTTGGCCCTTATCCTCAAGCCCCTTAATTATCCAACTATACCACTAAGACCCACCAGATTAGTACTTCTCATTTATCCCTTGAAACTTTTGAAAAATTACCGTTTTGACCTCCCTCGGGCATTTTTAGAAAATTACACTTAGGCCTGATTGATTTATTTGACCTCAAATCCATTCGATTCCACCTGAAACCACTTAAGGGTTGTTCTATACATCAAATACTAGTCCTTGACATTCTCCGTTGACTTTTTGGATGTCGTTTATAACAATTCGGTAATACGACCTAATAGGCAGCTGTATTTTTGTTGTACCAAAAACTGATCCCGATCTCATTTCTTTTATCACTAAAATTCCTAATTTAAATCACTCGTCGATACTATACCATTTTCCTTGGCTACCTAGGGTTCGAGGTACTCCCTCTGGCTAATTTGGTTGTCCAAAGCTGTGTTAGTGTATCCTATAGTCTTATTTTTTCCAAAATTCCATTTATGCCCTTAATCAAATATCATTTTATCCTCAAATTATTCCCGGGTATTACAACGACGGCCGATGGGGGCTGGGCAGCGGCGAGGGGTTGCTGGTTCGCGCAAGGAAAAAGGCGCAAGGGAGAAGCCGCGGTAAGGAAGAAAAAGAAGAAAAAAAAAAGAAAGGAAGAAGAAGAAGAAGAAAGAAGAAAGGGAGAAAAAGAAGGAAAGAAGGAAGAGAAAGATGCAAGGCGCAGGAAGCAGGGGCGCGGGAAGGAGAAGAAGAGAGGAAGAAGAAGAAAGAAAAGGTAAGAAAGAAAAGAAAAATAAGGGAAAAATAATAGAATTTTGGGATTTTGTCGGCATGGGAAGTGATCAGGTACGTGGGTAAAAATTAATAGAAGCGTGATCTGTTTAAATTATAAATTTTACGCGATTAGAATTAATTAATTTAAGTCTCGGTTGTGTTATTTGCTAGGAAATGATTTAATTGGCACCGGGAGTACAAGAGAGGTTAAAAGTAGCTAATTTAGGCAAGTTCCTAACCCTCTTCTTGTATTCTTCAATTCTCGTGAAAGACCCCGTGATTTTTCATATTTTATCATCTCCCTTACTTTAATTCGGCGCCTAGCCTTATTTGCTGAATTATTATTCATTTGTTTTAATTTAAATTAAATCCGAGATTTCTAGACCTTTATTTGTTGAGAGCCTACGAGGGTTTGTACCGCCCCCACTCATGTTGGGAATGATGCTGAACCATCTTGGGGACTAGGTTCCTAGACGTGCGGGTTTATTTATAGTTTTTCTCGGATTTATTTATGGTTCGGCTAGAGTTATCGAGCAGTAGGGCAGGGGTCTATTGTTGGTGACGTTGGGGTAGACTATTGTATGGCTCTGAAGTGAACTGTCGGGTGGACACTCCTAGTCACTGGCCATTGACCGATGCTGAGCATTGCTGACTAGCTCTACCAGTATGTGATTCACTTCACATTTAGATTCATTATATTACTGTTCATGATTTGATATACGAGTCGCATGTTGGGAGATTCATTTATTGAGTATGCTTCGACACGGACATTCTAGCTTGGTTAGGTTGCATCCAGCACGGGCATATGCATCGCGTGTGGTTTACTATGTAGGCGGAGTATGGCCTGATGCCTGGATGTATGGGCGCCTTGTATCACGTTGATGCTCACTACGCCATTGCATTTCTATGTGCATTGCATGGCTGCTGGTAATTATTAGTTCTCGGATGGGAGTACCGTTCCGAGGGAGCCTATGGCTCGGGTGTCGGGAGGTTGGTATGGGACTTGGGTGCCGGATGTCTTGTGTGGGCCCCAAGGACCGGTATGTGCTCTTTTTATGCTCTTTTGTTGTGTTGTAGCGTCTCATGGCTTGTGTGTACCTGGGGGTTTATTTTGGAGAGAGTTTTCTGGTTATGTTCAGCCTTCAGCCTTCCTTTTCTTTATGCTTGCTGAGTCTCTCGACTCACTTTGTTTTCCATCATTCCAGATTGTGACGGCGTGGGCCATGGCAAGGGAGTCATCTTTTAGCGACAGAGTCAGTATGGTGTACAGACAGTCCCGTCAATCTCTGACAACTCTGATGTCTGAGTAAGATTTACTTTATTATTTTGTACTGTGCCAAGTCTTTCCTTGAGTTTCGTGTATGTCGGCACAGGAGTTTCTATTTATTTATTTATCATGTGACCGTTGTGCTAGCGGGGTACCCGTAGTGCATACATGTGTTTAGTTTCGCTTCTGCTGTTCCTATTTTGTGTATGCATGCCAGGGTGGTTTTGGTCGTGTGTCTCATTCTTTCTCCTTCCGTAGGTGCTTCCGTTTGGATAGACCGGGTGGTTGGGATATCCGGGTGGGGGTGCTTACATAAACTATGAGGGTTATTCGGATGGAAGCTAGGCATTTAGATGTGTGGCTTAATAAGCTAAGGCATTCGAATGGGAAGTGAGTGATTCGAATGAATTGAAATAATTTGGATGAATTTATAACATTTTCAAAGGGCATTCGGATGCTATAGTAGCTCATTCGGATGGCTTCTTTGAATTTTGGTGAGAGTGATTCGAATGGGGAGGGAGTGATTCGGATGGGAAGTGAGTGATTCAGATTGCCTGAATTTCCAATGTGTAGTTATCCCATTGAAGCCCAATTTTGACCATTATTAAATTTGAATCTCTCAAAACTCAAAACATAAAAGTTGTAGATCTTTCTCTTTTCGTTCTATATCATCTTGAATCACCTTAATCGGAGCTCATATGAGAGAGTTATATCCAGAATTCGAAAGGGTGTCAAATCTGTCTAGAATATGCATTTTTCATTAAAAGCCTCTATCATTTAGATTGGAGTCTTACATCCGGATGGATTCATATATATATATATATATATATATAAGTCTCTAATTCGAATAAGGGTAATTCGAATAAGGGAGGTTACACCTGAATGACTTCATATATATATATATATATAAGTCTCTTATTCGAATAAGGGAGGGTATATCCAAATGAGATTATATTTCTTTGCATCTTATGTTCGAATATGAAATGATATATTCAGATGGATTTAGATATATATGACTCTTGTATTTGAATATTTGGTTGAACATTCGGATATAACATGGAAGTAAATCTTACGCAGATACAAACGAGCAAGAACTTTGTATCTTCTCTTACCTAATAAAATACCATTCATGAACATGTTTGGGAATGAATGAATCCCCTTTCGAGACATCACAGAAACCACGAAATGACAAGATTTTATACAAGTTATATATATATATATGTGAGACAGGCGAAATACCACAAAGCATTGCATTGTAATAAAGATTATATAAGAGAAATGCCTGAGAAGATGTCCCAACAAAAGAGAAAACAGTTGAGACTCTTCCACTGAAGCTCTAGGCGTCAACAGAAAAATGGGAGAAGAAGAAGAATGGATGGAAAAGAAGATGAAACAGATAAATGAAGGGAGAAGAAAGTAATGGAACAATAAGAAAAAAGAGAGGATACGTCACTAAAATAGGAGATTTGCACACAATGCCAATAGAGGAAAAGTTGGTGGAAAAAATGAGTGCATACAGATCTGCACGCTGACTCCACCAAATTACCCAAAATGCCCTTCCCCTCATATTATAGACAAAAATATTTAGGGGCTCTATTGACAAACACCACCTTAATTTATTTTTTTTTTCATTTCTCTTATTACACCCACCAATTCATTTATTTTCAAATTATTTATCACCATGGGCCTAACTCCAAACCACATATACCCATATATATATATATATATATACACATAAAGCCCATCAGGCTTAATTTCCCACTTGGCCAAACCCATGAAATGCCAAAAATTAAATACACAACAACACAATTTAGACCACATAAAAAAAAAAATAATTTTCCCCACCTTTTAAAAAAATCTTAATGCCACCCACTTATAATACATCAAAAATAAATTATCACTGAATTATACCTTAATGCCATAGACCCGACTTCGGTCATTAAACGACAACTCCGTTGTTGGCCCGTCGCTAATTAGTGATGGATTTTTTCCCGTCGATAATTCCGTCACTAAATAGTGTTTTTCTTGTAATGAAATCATAATAAATTATATTCACAAAGTAATGTTTTATTTAGCACAAAAATATTATTAATTAAAAGGTGATGTTAATTATTATCACAAGTACATTTATTATGTCAGGGCCCATTCCCGGATTACCTGCTAGCATAGGGAGTCCGAGAAAATGTCCATTCAAAATGGATACAGATACAAATATCATTCAAAATTTACCAAAAATTTATTTTCATTCCCATATTTGCTCACTATCAATAGGAGTCAAAGTAAATATTATATATCATTTTTTACATCATCATCTTGGGCTTACCACCCATACACTTGCAAAATAAAGAGGGCACTAAGACTTTAAATTCAAAATAAAACTTTCTACTCATGCCCTCCCAACTACACCCATAGGTCTTGAGGTCGGGACATTTTTGTACACATCTATCTAGAACTTGCCCCCAAATAATTATCTTTCACTTTCTTGGAATGACAAAAGAAGTAAGGGCGAGTCACAAGGCTCTGCAAGCATATAACAGAAGTGAAGCATCAACAGGTCTATATATGAAGGCACGAACAATTCAGAGCCAAAAGAAAATTATTACTCGATATATAATCTTTGATTGGGTTCATGCCTTCTACACTTGACAACAATAATCTCACATAAATTATAATTTATTACATTTCATCAACACATCATCAAAAAAAAAAAAAAACAATTATGATTTATCAAGACATATTTTAAATTTTCATAATGTAACCATGCCCATACATAAGAAATTGGCACACGAGGCCCTTCTAACCACATGTACCACATCATGCATGTCACACATAGACACCAGTTTCCTCTTTTCAAGCCATGGTTATCAATGTGCTATGCACTCATTCCATCATCATGCACATGCATCCATAATTATGAAACCCACTTAACTCCCAAGGCTGCCACTACCATGCATGTATGCATATATCATGAAAGATACTCATCATTCAACTGAATGCCATGCCTTTATAGAATCATTTCATACTTATGTCACAATTTACAAGAGATGCAATACACATCCATGCAGATACATATATACGCACATATATCAAAATTCCACTAGCCAATCCTGGCTTGAGCACGCTTACCGGATTAATGGCCACCTTACCCGCGTTAGGTGCTCGTAGGGTACCATTTTTTCACACACGCAGATGTAGTTGCCTCACCAAAATAATAATAGTGGCACAAATTACAATATCAAGCACGCATATGCAACTTCAAGTACATGCCACATCATGAATGAACACCATAATACATGCAAGCCCTTTACACATAGTGTGTACCCATGGCTATATATATAATACATGCATGCCCTTCTTTATACTATGAGTGCCTAATGGTAATTACCATGCCATGCTTAACGTATGTATGACACGACCCCACCATCCATCATGCATCCAATTCAAAATCATAAGACATATTGCGGATAATATCCTTAGTGTTTTACGAATAAATTTTCTTCTTCGAAGGCTCTTTTCTATCATGAAAGATCTTTTAGGGCATTACTAGGTCACTTCATAATTTAACTCAAGCACACATGTAATCACATTATCACTTCTAAAGTCCTCTAGGCTTAACTTGCGTACCCAATTGGTTAAATGGATTCAACATGGTTATGACAAGAAATTCAATCAGTTAAATAGGTTCCATCACAAAAAGAAAATGCCTATCCATTGAATAACAACTTACCTTAACAATCATGCTTAATTTGGATTGTGAAAGCCTTAACCAACTCAAATAAAATCCAAAACATATGAAATTATATATCAAATCGAAGTCCTCGAAGTCTAGTTTATGATGCTTCAAACAGATTGCAATTCTAACTTTTACATCAAAAGTTATGTACAAAATAGCGAAGCACACGTAGTGCAATCAAGTCATGACCGAGTCGACTTGAGCTAAGTCGACTTAACCTCCTGAATGAGTCGACTTGGCTGAAAACGGGGAAAAACGACCAAAAGAAACCAGCTTTGGGCCGAGTCGACTTGACCCACAAACAAGTCGACTTGACGCAACCCAAAATGCACGAAATGAACACAAAGCACCTAAAAACCATCCATGGCTAATCCCCTAAGTCCCAAGTTGTCATTCCATGAAATAAAAATGGGAAAAACAAGCCCCATAGAGACCAAGAACAAGATTCAATGAAGCCATTGAAGGAGACCCACAAACTTTAGGAAAACATGAAAAATAACTCATTTAACTCAATTTTTTTAAACACCATTTAGAGATATGAAAATACAACTGGGTTACACATGAGAACATAGTCTTGCATTAAAAGATAGAAAGAGAGAAGATGGATGCTTGTCTTTTTGATGAAAAACTAAGGGAAGAAAAACACTCTAGGAGCTTTAAATCTCCTTATATTGAGCTTAATTCTACCACACTTAATAGAAGAAAAAAAAAAGAAGAAGATGAAGATGATGAAGAATCTGCCGAGTGAACCAAGGAAAGAGAGAGGAAGAAGAAGAAGAAGAAGAATGAAAGAGGAATGGGAGATGAATGGCTTTCACGCCAACTCCATCTACCCCGACTTCATCTTCCCATTTTTTTCCCTCTACACAACACACACTGCACAAAATATTAAAGGCCCATTTGGGCATTTTGCAACATTTTTATTTCTTTTATCTTTTTTTTTTATCAACCAATTATGCAAATCCCCTTTTTTGCCCTCACCTTATTCATAAACCATGCCCATTTTTTTATTTTTGTCATTTTTCTTTATTTTTTCATCTATTTCATTACTCATTAATACATACCATTTCATACATATGGGCCCAAAGCCCATTTCAATGGCCCAATTAAAAAGAATAGCCCATTTTCATCATAGGCCCCAATGGGTTATACAACTTCATTTCGCATAAATTATAACAAGGCTACACTTGGCCTCAACCCAATTTTAAAAGCCCAATTTATTTTAGACCCATGGATTTCTCTAACCCACCACTTTCATTTAATTTAAAACACAATTTTGCAATTGAGTTCAAACCCAATCCATTAAATTAAACACATAATTCACTTACATATATTTTGCCACATACAAATATTTTCCCCATTTTCTTTAATAGGGCATAATTTTTAATTCCCATAAATAAAATATTAATAAACTCCTAGACTAGTCATTACATATTATATCTTGTTCATAACATCAAAATATATAATTCTATTATCTAATTAAATCATTCAAAACACAATATATTAACTTAGTATTAACTAGACCACAATTATTTGCCCATGACTATGAAAACAGTCGACACTGTAGTAAGGACGAAGAGGATGATGGCGGCGACGACAGAAATAATTGCCCATGGGCTTCTGAAATAAGTATGAAACAGCATGGCGCGCCATTTATGCCATGGCTTACTGCAGTAGAAATCGATGTCGTAAAGCACCATGTTAAGGTGGCTGGAAGAATCAATCATCAAATCCTTTGACATCACATTGAACAAATCGGCCGCAGCCTCGTCGGTACCGGCGAAGTTGAGGATGATCCCGTGGGAGCTTAGCAGGCTGATGTCGCGATCCTGGTTGACAATGACGTCCATGAAGGAGATGAATGAAATAACGTCGTGGCCGGCTCCAACGTGGCACCGCTCGAATGCAATGAGGTTCAGGAAGGTCGATTCGGTGATGTCATCGACAATGAATTTGGGGAGACTCAGGACGCCATGCTTGAAAGATATGTCGTTGAGGCTTTCGCTTTTGCTCTTCTCGAAACGGATGCCAGCCGCCTTCAACTCCGTTGCTGAGCGGGAGGTGAGAATGTCCTTGGATTCCCTGCTGTCCTTTTGAGGCTCATAGTAGAGAAAGGTCTTGCCGTAGAGGTCGAGGATGTGGAGGCAATTACCCATGTCTAAGCCATGATTTTCGCGGTTAAAAAAGTTGAGTATCAGCTTCTTCAAAGTTTCCATGCCTCCCTAGATGAATCGTGCAAGTTAATTAAATAAAAAATAAATATTACATTAACCAAATGTTATTTTGGACACTCAGTTGTTCAATTTTTGGTGATATTTGTTTGTATATTATATATTATGTTGCATCAATAAACGATTATTATTAAAAATGTCACAATTTAGTGTACAAATAGCATTTTTGTTAGGCTACATTTGTTTTGATATAAAATATTTTACTATCATATTTTGGTAACATTATCTTTCAAAAGGGAAAGGGATTATAATTATAAGAAAGTTATGATAATATATTCAATTCAATTCAAAAGTCAAAATAAATCCTTAATTGATAAAAAATAAATCCAAATTGTTTTATCACAATTATGTGATACTTTGTGAAACTCATGTATTAATATATTATATTTTGTGTTATAAAAATAACACATTACTAAATAAAAGTTATTTTTTATATTAATTTAAGATACATGAATGAATCAAATTTAATTGAATTCTATATGAGGTGATAAATGAATGGATATTCACACAAACCCTAATTACAAACAATATTATTTTTAATAATATTTATTTACTATATCTTATTTTATAATTAAAAGTAAAACACAATAAAAATGTCTCCCTTAAAAGCAATTCTAGTGATATATAAACGGAAAAGAAACAATCTTTACGATTTAAGATTTAAAATTTAATAACATGAGAGGTCATATTAATTAAATCTTAATCATTCATTAAGAATTGAGGGTTAGAATTTAATCCTAACTCTTTGATTAAGAAAATATATTTTAATGATGAATTATATAATAAATTAAATTTTATTTTTTAATTAAAAATATAAAATTTAATAAACATGAGCATTGATGTCACCAAGGAAGGTAAGAGAAATTGAATTTATCTATTTTTACCATGTCATTCTCTTCCATGAGCTTGAATAGCACTAGCATGGGTAACTGATTTTCCAACAATAACATGTCCCGCTTGAATAATGGCATGACACAAACCTTTCCGTGATGGCTGAATATGGGATCGTCATCGGAATAATTATGTCCAGGCTGATTTGTCATCACCCGCATTATTTCCAGCATGAAACATCCATCCACAATCATTAGCTTCACAAATTCTTCAATACCGTTTTCCCACTTGGGGTCGAGCGGGTAGTAAGAATCCTGGAGGTCTTGCGCCACTTCAAGCATGGAATTGAAGATTGTGCGCAGACACACCCCCGGTCTATCGAGGAAATTGAGGAAAACGCGGTGCTTGTGATCCTCAACAGGCTTCAGGTGAAGCTCCCCATGATGGTACGGCCCGAACGACACGGCTTGGGGCTGGTAGGGTTTCTTTTTGTCGTCGGAGATGGAGGGAGGGAGGATGAGGGGAGGGAGCTTGTAGATGGACCGCTTCTTCCTGCGCTGCTCTTCTTGGCTTTGAGCATTGCGGCGGTTGTTGAGTTCAGCCTTGATGTCGAGCACCCAGTCGCTCATCTCTCCGATTGCTCTTGACGTCGTCGGCTCAGTCACTCAGCTTGGTGTCAATAAAGGAAGTGGCCGCGTGGCAGTTTGTTGAGCACTTGGTGTGCAGAAGTTTCTGATTATAAAGAGAGAGCCTATACAGCAACTGCATGTTCTTTTGCTTTCTTGTGGGACCCAAATCGTCCTCTGCATTCACAGTTCAAAGCAGAGCAGAGAAGCCTAAGCCTTTATTGCATTAATTATGGAATCACAGGTTTGATTTAACAATCAGCCTATAACAATTAGCATGCAATTGATTCTCCAGTAGCAGCACATCGTGCTGGATAAAAGGCAAGGTATTGTCGAGTCCGTGCAGGCTGGATATCGGATCATCTGTTCATAAAGCCAATCACATATTAGATTAGCAGGCCTCACAAAGTTTACCCACGTGTACGTGTATGGTCTGTTCATAAAGTAAATTTTCATATTTGAGTGGCTTTCAAGGATATGGCTAGAGGTGTCAAAAAGATCGGCCCGATTCGAGTTGGTCCACGGGCTTTTTAAACAGGTTGAACTGGCCTTTTTACTAACTGGGCCGGACCCGGACCCTTTTGCTGTGGATAGGGCCCGACGTAGCCCACGGTCCCCTTACAAGAGGGTCGAGTCGGGCCAGCCCATGGGCTAGAGGGCCGGGTCGGGCCCTTAGCCCACAGGGTCTAGCGAGTTGGGCCCGGTGGCCCCGACCATTTTTTTTTTTTTTAAAATAATTTTTTTAAAAATAATGCATATAATATATACATAAATAAATATTAAAATAATACATATATAAAAATCAAATTTTCTCTTTTTAAAATATTTTCTATCTTAGTTCTTAAGTTTTAAATATTATTTTATCATTTTATATTTCAAAATTCTATATGCCTTATAAATTTTCTTGTGAATTGATATGAAAAATAATGTACATATAAAAAGGAGAATGTTTATTTATAATTTAAATATATAAAAAATTTAACTTAAAAATTTTAAATAAATCGATGGTTATTATTTATATATATTGCGAAATGTAAATTTTTTAGTATTCAATATCAATAATTACTAAAGAATAACATAATTAAAAAAAATGAGTAAGGGCCTAACTGAATGGTCCATAAGGGCCCAACGGGCCCCACGGGGCCGAGCCAGGATGGGCCCTTAGATGGGCCGAGCCGAGCCAGGCCGGGCTATGGGCCCAATTTCTTTGGCCCGACCCGTTTGTACAGTAATGGGCCGGGCCAAAGCCCAACCCGCTAGTCGCCCGCCCGACCCGCGAGCCGCCTAGCTCTTTTGACATCTCTAGATATGGCCATTGATCCACCTACTAGAATTAAGGTTTGTGATTTATACTGTCTCTTGTTGTAGCATGTCATGTATCTCGTTTGTCAAAGTGACATGTTACCTACTAGCTCCACTATTATATGAAGAAATGGTTCACATGCACTTGAAATATCTGTTTAAGAATCTAAAAATCTCTATTGAGAGATTTTGTGAGAATTTCGTGTAATCCAAAGGTTAAAATATAATAAGATTAAAAGCTACCCTATCTCAAGCACACTTAATGAGGGAGTTCTTTATTCATATTTAGCCCAAAAAATATCCAAGTAGTATTATTTCCTTCTTTATTATTCTCAATATATATACTAACTTTTCTAGAGTCTCATTAGGGTATTACACATTAACATATCATGGGTATATATTTTGATAACTAGGAGTGTTCGACCAATCTTGATCAACCCTAAATTGAATTGGAACAGATCGAGAATGAAATTTGTATGAATTTCATATCAAAGATCGGATCAATAACTAACTTTAAAGATGATTTTATTATTGTGCTAAAACTCTTTTTATTTAAAATTTTGTATTAAAATTAAAATTTAAACAATTACTATCAAACACAAAAATGAAAAAATGAAATGAATACGATACAAAACTAAAATGAGAAAATGATTTTTTTTTTCAAAAAAGTGGAAAACAAAAACATAGGGGACACATATAAATAAAAAAGTATAGGATTTTTTTTGTAAATATAATTTTTAATATAAAGTTAATTATTTAATTTAAAAATTAACATAAATTTCATAACGTATTCAAACAAATTTTGAAAAAAATTAAATTTTTTGAGTTAGAGATGAAAAAAATTTCAACTCTAACTTGGTTAGAGACAAAAATTTTAACCTCTTAGTGGACAAAATACATTTTTGATATTTTTTTAATATTATGAAACGGCCTCAAAATGCTTTTAAAATTGTAGAAATGACTCATAAATATTTTTTCTGACATTTTGAAAACAAAAACATTTTAAAATCACCCATATGATACCTCAAAACGTTTCTATGCATCATAAATGTCACTAACAAACGTTCCTTTAAAAGCTCTTTAATTTTTTTTTTTCATATTTGAAACTCTAACCAACCGTTTAGGTTGCGTTCTCTTTACTGTTTTCAAGTCATTTTTAGTTTTCAATTTTCTAAAATAATGAAAACGCGTTCTTTTTGCTGTTTTTAAAAATGCATTTTTGAAAACAAAAAAAAAATTTGTGAAGAAAACTAAAAACAACAAAAAGTTGTTTTGAGTGTTTTTATCCAAAACAAACTCAAAACTCAAAACATATTTATTTATTTATTTATTCATATTTTATTATTGTAATAGGAAAAAATATTATAAAATTTATTAACTTTAAAATCTATATATATTTTTAATAATATATTAATATTAAATATTTATAATTTACTTAATAATCAAATTTATTGAATAAAATATCATTAAAAAAATATTTTCAAAATTTCAAACAGAACGCGATTTCTAATTTTCTGTTTTGAAAAATAGTTTTTCAAAATGACAAAAAAAACGCGTTTTCAATTTTCTAAAAACAGATTACCAAAACAAAAAACTAAAAATAAATTCAAAACTCAAAATTAAAAATTGAAAAACAAAGAGAACACACCCTTAGCATTTATATATATTGGGGCTGAGGTTGGGGCTATTGCCCCCACTTCTCCAATAATTAGAATTCTTGATTAGAGTAAAATGAGAAAAAACTGTAAATGGTTTGAAAAGTGTTATTTGGACACTCAATTATATAATATTTTTTAGTGATATTTTTGCAATAATATATTATATTTTTATATTATATTAATATAAATATATAATAAATTAATACACGAGTGTTATTAAAGGTATCACAACTAAATGTCTAAATAATATTTTTGACATGATTTTGACTAGCAAAAGAAATTCAGTTAAGATTTAATAAAATTTATTTGGGTTTTTAGTAAATTTTAATATTTATTAATTAATTTTGAACATTAATATTTAATACTTATTAAACTAATTAAAATGTGGCATGTAACTATTGCCACATTAATTTTGTGAACTCAATAAATTTATTGATCGCTATTGATAATAAAAATGGGATGATTTTCTATACAGATATTCATTCAGTCAAGATAGAATCGGCTTGATCTAGTCTAATCTTAATCGATTATGAATATTTATTTTATTTTTAATGTAAATTTTAAAAAATATACATATATTTATTTTGTTATTATTATTATTATTATATTAATAAATAATATTATTTAATTTTAAATTTTTAATTGATCTCAAATTAAGTTAAATAAAAAATTAATTAAAATTAATAAATAAACCAATGGAGAAATCAAGTTGGGTTCAATTCTAGACTTAATTGCTAAGTCCAAACTAACTTTTCAATTTGAAGTTATTGTAAATATAATAATAAATTTATTAATTAAAAATATCATTGTCAAGTTATTTAAAATTTATAAGAAAAATAACAATCAAAGAGCACATGAAAATCTCATTCAAACACTTCAATATTTAAGTGAAAGATTAAAAATTTGAAAATCATATTAAAACCAATATAAGAGACGACGTGCGTTTTTTGAAATAACACTAATTTATTTACACAAAAGCATAGAGTTTTTTCAAATTTTCTAAAATTAAGATTTTTTCAGATAACATTTATACTGATATTTCAAGATCTATTAAAATTAAGATATTTATAGATAATATTTATTCTTTTTGTAAAACTCTCGTACAGATTTTTAAATGTTCTAATGATTTTATTTGTACTTTGTTCAGAACTTTTTATAAAGAAAAAATTACATCTTTTTTAACTCAAAAAATTATTTAAAATTCTTTTAGTGTATTAATAAACGTTTACTAAAGGCACAGAAAAAGCAAAATTTGATGTCTCCATCATTCACGCTAATTTTGTTTTGATAATATTTGAAGAACTTAAGGTGCGTCGACAACCTCAGCTAGTGATGACGTGCAGGATGACACGTCATCGCACCAGCAATGCCTCTGAATGTGCGGGATAAACCAAGGTAGCTCCGTCTTTGGCACCCACCAGCGGCCCTCAAATTAATTGCTGTCGACATTGGCCACCAGTCTCATTTTCCATAATTAAATTGAGATTTTACTTACAGCTACAAATGCACTGCAAGCTGATGGTTGTTGAAGCTGCCAGCTGGTACAACCATAAACTGTACAAGTGTATTATTTCACGATCAGCCTAATCCATCAATTTGTAATTTTATTAAATTCTTTTAATTTTAGTAATTAGGTTTATATATTATGTGCAATCCATTAAGATTATATTTGAATTAATACTTGGATAAACTGTAACATTCTTTGATTCATTTAAAATTAAAATAACTTTATTTACGGATTAAAATTAATAATTAAATGACATCACTTTCTTTCATTTAATTTAAATTATTTTTTAAATTAATTCCTCAAGATCTGCCACAAATATCATTTTCCATCATTAAATTGAGATTTTACTTCACATTTAAGTACGTATTAAAATTAATAATTAAATGACATCACTTTCTTTCATTTAAGGATAAATTTGACATTTTTATTTTCAATTAATTTTTAATAATAGAATTACGTGTAGTAGTTTAAAATTAATTGGGCCACTATAATTATTTTCTTTTTCTAATATATAAACTTAACTTTGTTAATTAACAAGTGAAGACCGAGGGCTCTCAGTTAATTATCCCAAATGGTAATATTTAAACGATTTAATAAATTTTAACCTAAAATTTAATTACTAAAGACACATACTATAAGTAATTAATTAATTATGAAATATCACTTAATTAACTCACAACTCAGCCGCCGCCGCCACAACCATGTGAGCCCCTGCCCCATCTTAATGTATATATTTGTTTCAATGCATTATGTAATGTATATTTATTTTTTGATTAAATAATTATTTTTTACAATTTTTATATTAAAAATTATATCTATAAAAATACTCTTATATTTTTTTATTTACACATTTTTTTGTATTTTCATTTCTTACTTTTTTAAAAAATACTATTTTTTATTTTCATTTCATATCATATCCATTTTCCCTATCTCATTTTCATTTTCCTACAACTTAAATATAGAGTTCTTAATTTTTTAATTATATATGAATAATTGTTAACTATTGTTCTAAAAATAATGGCTAATTAGTATAAAATACATATTGCTTTTAAATAATATATTTATTATGTCTTATTTTAAATATTCAAGCAATTTTAGAAGGCTCTCAGTTAATTATCTCAAATGGTAATATTAAAAATGATTCAATAAATTGTAACTTAAAATTTAATTAAGAATCAGAGCATGTTTCTTAGTTACTAAAGATACATACTATAAGTAATTAATTAATTACAATATATCAATTAATTAACTTGCAACTCAGCCTCCATAAATATCTCCTTTCCCACATGCATGCTTATTATATCTCCATTAGAGCTATATTTTAATTAATACTTGAATGATGCAGACCTATGATATAAGGAAATATCTTAAGGGTGTCCTCTTGCTGTTTTTGACACGTTTTTGTTTTTAAAATAACAAAAATAAAAAGAAAATATTTTGAACTATTTCCATAATTTTAAAAATATTTTAAGATTATTTCTATAATTCTGAAAATGTCAAACCTAGACGTTAATATATGCTTAATAATCTACCAAATTATTTTAAGTTGACCCTACTAAAATCTATTGTTAATGAAAGCTCAATACTATCCAAGCAGCTGGATTAATCAAAGGCACTGAACTTACAATTCTTCTTGGCCTCCTCAATAATTGGCAATCCATTTGTTTAACCTTATCCTCAATTATCACAACCCGCTCAGTTATCGCAACCCTTCCGTCCATAAGTGGAGCCAGAAATTTTAGTTAGGGTGGATAAAAATTAAACTCTAAATTTTAAATTTTATTTAAAATTAAATAATATAAAAAATTAAAATAATATAATATTAAAAATTTATATCAATAAATTATACAATCAATGTATTTATATATTTTAATTACGTCGCATAATAATATTATTATCAATTTTTTAATATACACATCTAAGTTGTCGTTTAATCATTAATCTTCAACTTGATTGCGTAGTCGAGTTTTGATAAGTTTCATAACAAATTATCATTCAATCATTGATCTCCAATTCAATTACATAGTCGAATCTTAACAAACTTTATGATAGAAAATATGTTTTCTACCATAGTTTCCAATATGCAATTAACAAATTTGTAACAAGAAATAAAAAAAATTAATCCCTTTAATTAAAGCATAGTTAAAGAAATGGTCAATAGAGGTTAACATACACAAAAGAAAAGTTGGTCAAATTTTTTTATATCTTATTTTTAATTTTTAGCTAATACTCAAAAAAGTACTGGCAGTCGCCACTAACCACTATGACCGATGATTTTTGAAGATTAGAGGTAACCACTCGACACCCTTATTCCCATCGACCAACATTGTAAGCACCCCCACCCGGATATTCCAACTAGTCGAACTACCCGAACGAGAGTGTTTACGGAAGGAGAAAGAATAAAACATAAGACAAGAATCACCCTGGCATGCATACACAAAAATAAGAACAATGAAAGCGAAACTAAACAAATGCATACACTATGGGTACCCCGCTAACATAGCGGTCACATGATAAATAAATGAACACAGACTCCTGTTCCGACATATACGAGACTCGAGGAAAGACATGGCACAGTACAAAATAATAGAGTAAATCCTACTCAGACATCAGAGTTGACAGGGACTAACGGGATTGCCTGTACACCATACCGACTCTGCCGCTAGAAGCTGACTCCCTTGCTCTAATCCATTGGCTACCAAATTCTCCAGAAATCTTGCCCACGACTCAAGGATTAAAATCTCACTTACCAAACTCTCAAAACA
Organism: Diospyros lotus; assembly: GCF_014633365.1. Lineage (NCBI taxonomy): Eukaryota > Viridiplantae > Streptophyta > Magnoliopsida > Ericales > Ebenaceae > Diospyros > Diospyros lotus. Next base: position 1,715,290 of record NC_068349.1, on the reverse strand, counting down.
CTGCCTTAACACCCAATTTCTGAAGTAAACATTTGAATGAAAAGCATCGCTCAAACTCGGCTATTTATAGTCCAAAACCAACCACGACTTGTCCCATTCAGGTCATTCCCATGCCCTAATTATCATGCCGAAGGCCATTACGGCCTTAACCCTCTGATTTTGCTTGCTTCAGACGAGGCCAGAGCATGGCCATGGCATCTGACAAATTTTTGATTTTTTGTTTTGTTTTTTTTAATAATATACATATATATATATATATACGAATTTATTAACAGTATATAATATTTGCAAGAAAATTCTAATTTTTAATACATAATATTTATATAATTTATGGTATAACCATGCTTAAACTCATTATTTATTATATATTTTATATGATATAAATAATTTATACATACCTAACTCTATTAAATCTACTGATAGACACTAAAATTTTAATAATTTTACTATAGCCCGTATACCAAAAATTATGCTTATTATTCACGACCTTCTAGGGTATTACACTTTCCCCTCCTTACAAAAATCTCGTCCTCGAAATTTGATCATTCTTCGTTTATTCCGACTATAGGGTCCTCAAATAGGTACAAAAAATTAATTTTCATGTCTTCCTCTCGTTCCCAAGTTATCTATTCACTTACTGGGTTTCTCCACAAAACTTGCACTAATGGGATTGACTTGTTCCTCAGGATTTGATCTCTACAATCCAAAATTTTGATCGATTTCTCAAGGTACGAAAGATTTTCTTGAATCTCGATAGCTTCGGCTAGCATTACTTGAGAGGGATCTGTCTTATACTTACGGAGTTGGGATACATGAAATACATCGTGGAGGTTTGACAGGACCATGGGTAGAGCAAGTCAATAAGCGACTAGTCCAATTCTTTCAACTATATCATACGGACCTATATACTTAGGACTTAACTTGCCATTTTTCTTATTGCTTTGAGTTACCATTCTTAGAGGAGATATCTTTAGATACACCTTGTCACCAATTTGGAATTCTAAATTCCTTCTTCTAGTGTCTGCATAGGATTTTTGACGATTCTGAGCTTCTTTGATTCTCTCTCGAATGATCTTTATCTTTTCTGACGTCTCCTGAACTATTTCGAGTCCCAAAATTTGACGTTCTCCTACCTCAGTCCAGCATATCGGGGATTTATATTTTCGTTTGTATAAAGCTTCATATGGAGCCATTCCAATGCTGCTATGATAGCTGTTGTTGTAAGCGAACTCCACCAATGGTAAATGTTCCTCCCATCTTCTTGAAAAGTCAATAGCACAGGCTCGCAATATATCTTCTAAGGTCTGAATGATTCTTTTTGATTGACCATCAGTCTGGGGATGATAGGCTGTACTTAGCCTAAGCTGAGTACCTAAACATTTTTGCAGGTTTCCCCAAAACCTAGAAGTGAACCTTAGGTCGCGGCCTGACACAATACTTACAGATACCCCATGCAATCTGACAATCTCGCTGAGATACTACTGGGCTAGCTTGTTGATTGGTTGGCCTACTTTCATAGCCAGAAAATGAGCAGACTTGGACAGTCTGTCGACAATCACCCAAATAACATCATTTTCTTTAGGACTTCTTGGCAATCCCGTCACAAAATCTATCGTGATGTGTTCCCATTTCCATTCTGGAATTTCTAATGGTTGCAAACTTTCACCTAGTTTTTTATGCTCGATCTTGATCCTTTGGCATGTATCACATTGATTAACATACCTTGCCATACTTTTCTTCATTCCAGGCCACCAATATATAGCCTTCAAATCTCTATACTTCTTAGTGGCACCAGGGTGTATCGAGTACTTGGATCGGTGAGCTTCTCTCAAAATTACTTGTCGTAATTCCTTCACGTGAGACACATATATCCTTCTCTGAAACCGAAAAATGTTTTCTCTTACCTCAAATTTCTGTCTCTTTACTCGCCCGTGCTCATCAACCTATAACTTAATTCGGGAATCTTTTGAATAAGCCTGTTGTATTTGATCCATTAAGTCCGATTGCAGGGTTAGACTAGCTGCATAAGCAAAGTTTCCTCGAGAAACTACTCCCACTGTCATCAGACTAAAAGCCTCAACTAGCTTCCACTCGGACACCATCATTCCAGCCATACAAGTGGTTTCTTTTCTGCTTAGGGCATCAGCCACAAAGTTAGCTTTACCTGGATGGTATTGGATAGTGCAGTTATAATCTTTTAATAGCTCCATCTATCTCCGTTGCCTTATGTTCAACTCTTTCTACGAGAATACATATTGTAGGTTCTTGTGATTAGTAAAAATTTCAAGCTTCTCGCCATATAAATAGTGCCTCCAAATCTTTAAGGCAAACACCATCGCTGCCAACTCTAAATCATGGGTCGGGTAATTTCGCTCATGGTTCTTAAGCTATTGGGACCCATAGGCAATGACCTTACCGTGCTGCATCAGCACACATCCCAAACTGTTCCTTGAGGCGTTGGTATACATCATAAATCCTCCTGACTCATTTGGCATAGCCAGTACTGGAGCGGGAGTGAGTTTATCCTTAAGCATCTGAAAGCTTTCTTCGCACTGCTCATTCCAATCGAACTTCACCCTTTTTGGGTTAACATGGTGAGGGGCGTTGTGATCCTAGAAAATCCTTCCACGAACTTTCTATAATAACCAGCTAACCCCAAGAAACTTTTAACTTCTATAACAGACTGAGGTTGATTCCAACTTTTCACAGCCGCTATCTTTGCTGGGTCGACCAATATTCCTTTGGCCGATATGACATGCCCAAAAAATGCCACTTGGTCTAACCAAAATTCACACTTAGAGAATTTGGCATAAAGCTTATGCTCTTGCAACGTTTGCAACACCACCCTTAAATGCGACTCATACTCTTTCTCAAAGGGAGAGTATATCAGTATGTCGTTTATAAACACGATCACAAACTTGTCCAAAAATGATCTGAAAACTCGGTTCATGGTATCCATAAAAGTTGTTGGGGCATTGGTTAGTTCGAAAGGCATCACCATAAATTCGTAGTTCCCATACCGAGAACGGAAAGCTGTCTTAGGTACATCATCTACCTTGATCCTCAATTGGTAGTACCCTGATCTCAGATCGATTTTTGAGAAGACATTGGCTCTTTGTAACTGGTCAAACAACTCCTCTATTCTTGGGAGTGGGTACTTATTCTTGATAGTTATCTTGTTCAGCTGCCGATAATCTATACACATTCTCAAACTCCCATCCTTTTTCTTAATAAAGAGCATTGGTGTGCCCCATGGCGACATGCTCGGTCTGATAAACCCCTTGTCCAATAGCTCTTGAAGTTGGGCCTTTAATTCTCTTAATTTCGCAGGAGCCATTTTATACGAGAGTATGGAAACCGGACTTGCCCCTAGCACAATTTCTATTAAAAACTCGATCTTTCTCTACGATGGCAATCCAGACAACTCTTCGGGAAACACATCCCCGAACTCCTTAACGATTCGCATTTCTTCTATTTTTAACAGTTCCTTGTTCTTCCCTTGGACACAAGCCAAGTACCCCTGTTTCCCTTATCGTAATAATTTCTCAGCCTTTAGGGCCGAGATTCATTTTCTTTCATTTGCCCCCTTTTGCCCTCGAAACTTGACATTCGAGTCTCCAATCCTGAGACTAGTTGTCTTAGCCTTACAATCCGATGAAGCATTGTATTTGGTTAGGAAATCCATTCCTATAATCATGTCAAAATCTCAAAATTCCAGAAGGATTAAATCCGCCAGCAACTCAACTTCTCCTATATGAATTTTCCTATTTTTATATCTTGAGGAGGTTTCTAAAGATTTCCCCATCGGGGTTGCCACGATCATATGACAGTTCAATTTTTCTGATTTTTCTCCTAGTACTTCAGCAAATGCATGTGAAATGAATGAATGACTTGCTCTTGAATCTATCAGGACATGCATAGGAATACCAAATATAAACATGGTACCTTCAATTACAGCTGGATCTTCTATCGTACCTTGTCGAGTCAGATGGAATACCCTTCGTTGCTGTACCCTAACATTTCCTGATGACGCCTGCGGTTGACTCATCTACCCTGGCTTGGAGCAGTCCCTTGCAAAATGTCCTGTTTGCTGGCAGTTGAAACAAGTGATTCCTTTCTTGGGGCAGTTTAGGTTGATATGTTCTTCCTTTCTATAGTTGTAGCAACCTTTAGTTCCTAGCCGACACGGCTTCTCGGGGTGTTTCTTCTGCTATTTTGGGCACGAATTGTAACGCCCCGTTTCTCGAGCGCGTTATAACTCAGGACAATTCTGGGATAATTTTTTTTTTATACTACTAAAACTAAGACTAAACAATATCATTGCTCTTATACATCCCAAAATTTCCATTCATTTATCTCCAAGGAGAATTATCATAAACATTAAATGCGGAAGCTAGAATCGAACCTAACATCATAACATTAATCATAAATCAGTTCTTACATCACGGGAACATAAATTTCTCAACATGACTTAATACATAACATAAGTTCTCAACTAACACTAACCCTAAATAGGGTTCTACATCATCATTTCTCAAAATGTTCAGAATTCGAAGTAGCAGAACTTAAATACATGAGCAACATAACATACGTTCAACTGATCATACAACTCATCATGCACTTTGCTAAGTGCCATTACATGCTTCATTCATCCTCGTTTCTGCTACTATCTTCATCTGGAACGTTTGAATATTTCAGGGGCAAAGCCCAAGTTAGATGATGAATCATCTAAGTAAGGGAACAAAACATTTAATGCTCATGTATGTATGCAATGCACATAACATCATAACTCTCATGTTTGAGTCGACTGCACCTTAAAATTACCTGCCATTTTTCCAGTCTCCCTGCTAGACCGAGGTGTATGGGTGCACTCTTGGCAAAGTAACGGAGCCAGTACCTAATCCCAAACCCATGCAACGTATGACCGTGAATCTCATCATGCTCATATGCATATTTCATCATCAAACATGTAAATGCAAACTACGTGACATACTCACATCAAGGCATGGCAACATGATAAAATCATTTACTTAAAATCAATTTTTTGGGGTCGAACAACTTACAAATCAAATATTTTTATAAAACTAAATCTAGTTGGAAAGTACCACTTACCTTGCAAAAAGATAATTTTGCCCATAACATAATTTTGCCTCAAAATTCGCGTCGGACTTCCAATCATACTCAATTATGAACCTTGACGTATCTTGGGCATCATAATTATTTAAGAAAATCAGATTTTTAATTTTCTCTAATTTTCCTAATTTCTCTCATTTCCTCCTATTATTTCCTCAAGATTATGAAATAAATACTTACTCATAAAAGTTTCTCAATTTATCTTCTCAATAATTCCTAAAGCAATATTCCTAAGCCCCATAAATTTCATCATAATTTTCAGAATCCATGTTCTATTTATTTCTTATTTTCTCTTTGATTTTCAAGCATCTATTGCTTTAAAAAATCCATAATAAATACTAATCATGCATTTCTCTTCCAATTTCATCATCAAAAATTCTAAAATATCATCCTCATATTTCTGAAATTTTTGAAATTTTTTTTGAAGATAACTCACCTTTCCGCGGAGCGATTCTGTATTCTTTTATATTGCGACGAAGACTCGATTTGCGCATCCAACAACGCCTTCTACCACAAATTTTCACACAAACTACTAAACCCAGCCTATAAGATTTTTCTAGGAATTTTTTTGGTATTTCTCTCTCTCTCTCTCTCTCCATTTTTTTTCTTTCTTTTTTTCAAATCTCTTTCTCACTCTCAAATCTTTCTTTCAACCTTTCTCCTTCTAATTTAAGTACTCAAACCTTTCAAATTTCCTCTATTTATAGGAGATTGAATTAAGCTTAACCTAATTGTAGTGACCCACTATCTTTAATTATTTTGTCACATTTCTTAATTATTTTTCACTAAATCTCACTAAAAATCCTTAATTATTTATCTACACCTTACTTTGTCTCTCACATTTCTCAATTATTTCACCCATTATTTTTGATTATTTGTCCACACCTTACTTTGTCTCCCACATTTCTCAATTATTTCACTTATCATCTTTAATTATTTTGTCATCTTTCTTAATTATTTTCCACTAAATCTCGCTCATAATCTTTAATTATTTGTCCACACCCTACTTTGTCTCCAACATTTTTTAATTATTTCACTCATTATTTTTGATTATTTATCCACACTTTAATTTGTCTCCTACATTTCTCAATTATTTCACCCATCATCTTTAATTATTTTGTCATCTTTCTTAATTATTTTTCACTAAATCTCACTCATAATCTTTAATTATTTGTCCACACCCTACTTTGTCTCCAACATTTCTCAATTATTTCACTCACTATCTTTAATTATTTTGTCACCTTAATTATTTTTCACTAAATCTTCTTCTAAATAAATTATTATTTTATTTAATTCATTAATTTTAAACCTATTTTCTTAGCCTACTAATTAGCCCATTTACTTAGCCTTTTATTTTTTTCAACTTACCCCACTAACTCTAAACCCATTTACTTAGTCTTTATTTTTCCAATTTAGTCCACTAACTCTAAGCCCATTTATTTAGTTTTTATTTTTTCAATTTAGCCTACTAACTCTAAACCCATTAATTTTTTCAATTATGATCTCTAATTAATGTTAAAAATATTTTAAATACAAAATTAATTATTATTTATTCTCAAAATAGTAGGATATTACATTCTCATCTCCTTACAAAAATTTTGTCCTTGAAATTTGCCATATATTACAAATCTCAAAATTTCATCATCAATATTTAGCACCAGATTGGTTGAATAATTAGGGAAGAACCTACCCGATTACCTATCTATGTTGTTCCATGCTTGGAAATATAAGGTTGAGATTATAAATATCCGAAAACCTCGAACTCAACTTTCGCGTGCCCAGATTTTTTCTTTTCTTCTTCTTCTTCTCTACGAACGCCAACCGATCGTGCACAGCCCTGCCTCCACCGTAACTGCTGCGTCCGCCTTCGGCCGACTTCTTCGGCCCCTTTATCTCTATCGCCGATCGTCGTCTCCACGGCCTCAACCTCCTACGCGCACAGTGCCCCATCGCCGCTGTAACTTTTGGCCGCCTCTAGTAGCCGTGCGATCGCCGATCGAACCATCACGGCCACCCGCTGCTATCACCGATTGCCCCCGTCGGCCAACTCCGGCCTCGCTATTTCCTACGCTTGCTTTTTTGTGATGTCACCGATCGCCGCCTGGTCTCGGATCTTGCATGATGCTGTTCTTCTTTAGGTCTGTCATTTTTCTCTCCTAGCCTTAGTTTTACAATCTAGATCTTAAATTAGATCTAATTTGACTAGATTCACTTAAATCTATCCCATTCATCTAGATCCGACCCATTAGATTTGTCCCCATATCTGGTTAGATCTAACCAGTACCCAAATCCATCTATAAATCATGTCAGGACCCGGTTTTTCATGTGGTGCATGTAAAGTCTTGAGGAGGAGATGCTCCCCATTTTGTGTCTTTGCTCCTTACTTCTTCTATGAGGGAGCATCTGTTCATTTTTATGCCATCTATCAGGTCTTTGGTACTAGTAATTCCTCCAAACTCCTAGCCAAACTTCTGGTAAGTGACTGGCATGGGGCAGTTATTACACTCATTATGGAAGCTCTAGCTCGATTTCAAGATCCTGTTTTCGGCTGTGTGTCCAACATTTTTGCCCTTCAACAACAAGTTGTTGATCTCCAATAACAGGTTATTGACTTGCAAGCCCATGTAGCTTTATTGCAGGATTTACTATTTACAAACTATTCTACATATCTTCAACCGGTTCCAAATTGGTCTCACCCACAACCTCATCCAAACCCTATTCCAGAATTTGATCCGAGTTTTGCCAACATTTTTGGACCCACCTCGCATGGATCATTACCCATGGATGATCCAAATCCATTCGAGAGCTCTAGTTATCCCATTATCCCATAGAATGTCTCACTTCCTTGTTTCCCAGAGGCTACTTCTCTATTTTACCCCGGTGAAACTAGCGGTAGTCAGTGGATTGAATATCCCATTATGCCCGAACATGTCTCACTTCATAGTTTTTCAGAGACTACTCTATTTCACCCTGGCGAAACTACCGGTAGTCAGTGGCCTGAGTATCCTAATATGCTCGAGCATGCCTCATTCTCTAGTTTTTCGGAGACTACTCTATTTCACCCTGGCGAAATTAGCGGTAGTCAGTGGCCTGAGTATCCCAATATGCCCGAACATGCCTCACTCTCTAGTTTTTCAGAGACTACTCTATTTAACCCTGGCGAAACTAGCGGTAGTCAGTGGCCTGAGTATCCCAATATACCCGAACATGCCTCATTCTCTAGTTTTTCGGAGACTACTCTATTTCACCCCGGCGAAACTAGCGGTAGTCAGTGGCCTGAGTATCCCAATATGCCCAAACATGCCCCACTTTCTAGTTTTCCAAAGACTACTCTATTTCACCCTGGCGAAACTAGCGGTAGTCAGTGGCTTGAGTATCCTAATATGCCCGAACATGCTTCATTCTCTAGTTTTCTAGAGACTACTCTATTTCACCCCGGCGAAACTAGCAGTAGTCAGTGGCCTCTTCCCGACGACGTCGACGAGCTTGGACCCGACGTTTTTGGTAGTCATCAGCAGCATTGAGTATTGGCGACATTTTGGGATCTAGCTCTCTCTCTTTTTTTTTTTTTTTTTTTTTCCGGTAATTGTATGGCTTGATCTTTTGTAACTGTATTGAACATATGTAATGAATGTTATATTCTTTGATACTCTAATGTCTCATTCATATATCTTTATCCTTGATCGAATAACAATCATAAATATTTCAGGCTCTTGCAACTGTTTAATAATTCATTAAATATCAGCTCTTAATTATCACCTCTTTCAAAACCTGATAATTTACATCCTCAGTCAAGCCACACATAACTGGTCATTAGATAACCTCAAGTTATTAATGGAAATTCCAAACTTATTTATCAAGAATTAATCCCTGTACATCTTCTGGGAATACATTCTGGCACATTTTTCATTACTTGCTTTCTCTCAAGCATGTCGAAAGAATCACTTAATCATCAACACAACAATCCATAAATGTCTCACTATCTAAACCAGATAGATACTTACGTCACTTATGGACTCCAATTCTTACCGGATTTCTTCTTGAAAACCCTGAAGTTTTTTCTCATGAATTCCTAGATGCTTAATGGTTCTTAAAATCAATCATTTAAAGGAATTCCTCAGAAATCTCAAACCAATTTATCTTCGAAAACCTTTAATCAGATCATGATATCTGGTTCCAAAGATCTTTTATAATTTTAAAACAACTAAATCTCAAAAATCTCCAAGGACTTTTTTTTTTACCCTAGAATATCTTAATCTCATAATAATTCAGGTCCCTAAGTGGTTGCACTCATTCACATGTCTTTCCTCACAGATTTCTGAATCCCAATCCCACTTGGCACATTAAATTGTAGTCGCAAATTCTGCCAACTAGGCTTCTCATCATCCTCTCTTAGGGTTGATATGACCTATCTCACGATCCCACTAGCATTGCCATACTAGACATCGAGTTTAATCTACCCCTCGAACCTCACAACGCTCAACTCATCACCTGTTCTCAAGATAACCACGAACCTCGATCCAATTCCTTTAAATAGGACACAACCGACATTCAAGACATTTCTTTCATTGGATCGTGTCTTCACCAAATGGTCCATCTTATTTTGGGTTGATTTCTTTCCAAGCTTGTTCAACATGTTAGTGGCACACCTCGCTCCCTTGTCCATTGGGAATTGGGCCCATCATCTTAGCTAATACTATCTTCTTATCCTTAGAATAGAAATATCTAAGTTTGATATCATATCTTTTTGCCTTGACCCAAATCCTAGGGTTCTTGATCAACACATATTATTTCCGATACTCTAAATGATTCTCGAAAATACTTATCATTCGATGCTAACTCAATAACTAGGTTATGTCACATCATACTGATCATCCATGATTCAATAACTGCTAGTTATCGCAATGATTTCAACTAATGACCTCAAATCGACAGTCTCTAAATCTCTCATAATCACAGTTACCAAGTCAACCTTACACCCGAATCTCATCATCGGATACTAACTTTAATAGCTAGATTATTCTACTTGCCTCAGCTTCCATCAAGCTTCCACTATTTATTGAAAATAGTAGTCGTATACTAGAATCGTGTCTATTCATGAATAGTACACCAGGTAAGTTCCAAGGAAAGAGAGGTGGGTCACAAACGGACACACTTAAATACCAAGTCTTTCCTTAGCCAGAACTTTTCTAGACATGCACTTCCACTACATCACACTTAAATCCAGTAACTTTTGAGACTTCGATTATCCATCCCTGAATCTCTAAATAGAGATTTCTAACTCTAAGTTTTTCTAAACCTCAGGTTCATGGATTCCTGATGATCTTTCCTAAGTTTTCTTATAGTTCGCTCTGATACCAATTGTAACGCCCCGTTCCTCGAGCGCGTTATAACTCAGGACAATTCTGGGATAATTTTTTTTTTATACTACTAAAACTAAGACTAAACCATATCATTGCTCTTATACATCCCAAAATTTCCATTCATTTATCTCCAAGGAGAATTATCATAAACATTAAATGTGGAAGCTAGAATCGAACCTAACATCATAACATTAATCATAAATCAGTTCTTACATCACGAGAACATAAATTTCTCAACATGACTTAATACATAACATAAGTTCTCAACTAACATTAGCCCTAAATAGGGTTCTACATCATTATTTCTCAAAATGTTCAGAATTCGAAGTAGCAGAAATTAAATACATGAGCAACGTAACATACGTTCAACTGATCATACAACTCATCATGTACTTTACTAAGTGCCATTACATGCTTCATTCATCCTTGTTTCTGCTACTATCTTCATCTGGAACGTTTGAATATTTCAGGGGCAAAGCCCAAGTTAGTTGATGAATCATCTAAGTAAGGGAACAAAACATTTAATGCTCATGTATGTATGCAATGCACATAACATCATAACTCTCATGTTTGGGTCGACTGCACCTTAAAATTACCTGCCATTTTTCCAGTCTCCCTACTAGACCGAGGTGTATGGGTGCACCCTTGGCAAAGTAACGGAGCCAGTACCTAATCCCAAACCCATGCAACGTATGACCGTGAATCTCATCATGCTCATATGCATATTTCATCATCAAACATGTAAATGCAAACTACGTGACATACTCACATCAAGGCATGGCAACATGATAAAATCATTAACTTAAAATCAATTTTTTGGGGTCGAACAACTTACAAATCAAACATTTTCATAAAACTAAATCCAGTTGGGAAGTACCACTTACCTTATAAAAAGATAATTTTGCCCCTAATATAATTTTGCCTCAAAATTCGCATCGGACTTCCAATCATACTCAATTATAAACCTTGACGTATCCTGGGCATCATAATTATTTAATGAAATCAGATTTCTAATTTTCTCTAATTTTCCTAATTTCTCTCATTTCCTCCTATTATTTCCTCAAGATTATGAAATAAATACTTCCTCATAAAATTTTCTCAATTTATCTTCTCAATAATTCCTAAAGCAATATTCCTAAGCCCCATAAATTTTCTCATAATTTTCAGAATCCATGTTCTATTTATTTCTTATTTTCTCTTTGATTTTCAAGCATCTATTGCCTTAAAAAATCTATAATAAATACTAATCATGCATTTCTCTTCCAATTTTATCATCAAAAATTCTAAAATATCATCCTCATATTTCTGAAATTTTTGAAGAAATTTTTGAAGATAACTCACCTTTCTGCGGAGCGATTCGGTATTCTTTTATATTGCAACGAAGCCTCAATTTGCGCATCCAACAATGCCTTCTACTACAAATTTTCACACAAACTACTAAACCCAGCCTATAAGGTTTTTCTAGAAATTTTTTTGGTATTTCTCTCTCTCTCTCTCTCTCTCTATTTTTTTTCTTTCTCACTCTCAAATCTTTCTTTCAACCTTTCTTCTTTTAATTTAAGTCCTCAAACATTTCAAATTTTCTCTATTTATAGGAGGTTCAATTAAGCTTAACCTAATTGTAGTGACTCACTATTTTTAATTATTTTGTCACATTTCTTAATTATTTTTCACTAAATCTCACTAAAAATCCTTAATTATTTATGCACACCTTACTTTGTCTCCCACATTTCTCAATTATTTCACCCATTATTTTTGATTATTTTTCCACACCTTACTTTGTCTCCCACATTTCTCAATTAAATCACTCATCATCTTTAATTATTTTGTCATCTTTCTTAATTATTTTCCACTAAATCTCGCTCATAATCTTTAATTATTTGTCCACACCCTACTTTGTCTCCAACATTTTTTAATTATTTCACTCATTGTTTTTGATTATTTATCCACACCTTAATTTGTCTCCCACATTTCTCAATTATTTTACCCATCATCTCTAATTATTTTGTCATATTTCTTAATTATTTTTCACTAAATCTCACTCATAATCTTTAATTATTTGTCCACACCCTACTTTGTTTCCAACATTTCTCAATTATTTCACTCACTATCTTTAATTATTTTGTCACCTTAATTATTTTTCACTAAATCTTCTTCTAAATAAATTATTATTTTATTTAATTCATTAATTTTAGACCTATTTTCTTAGCTTACTAATTAGCCCATTTACTTAGCCTTTTATTTTTTTCAACTTAGCCCACTAACTCTAAGCCCATTTACTTAGTCTTTATTTTTCCAATTTAGTCCACTAACTCTAAACCCATTAATTTTTTCAATTATGATCTCTAATTGATGTCAAAAATATTTTAAATACAAAATTAATTATTATTTATTCTCAAAATAGTAGGATATTACACAAATTACTAGGCTTGAACGTAGGTCTCTTGAGATTTAGCTTATTGCTTGCTCTATGACTGCTTGCTTGCTGATTTTCTCATTGAATGGCTTCGATCCGGCTCAAATTAGCCTCAGTGGTGACGGCTAGCAATACTACTTCCGGGTATGACTAAGTACTTATACTGCTCAAGGCTATCTAAAGCCTTAGATTTAGTCCCCCCAAGAACTTTTGAGCTTTGATCATTTCATCTCCTTCATAAATGGGCATGTACTTGATCAACTGGTTGAAGGCATCTTCATACTAGGCTATGGTCATGTCCCCGATTTGCCTTAACTCCATAAATTCTCTCTCCTTCTTCACTCTCAAACTTAGAGGAAAGTACGTCTCTTTGAAAAGTTCCTTGAATTGATCCCATGTGACATATGGTGCTCTAGCTCGCAGGGTTATTGCTCGCTTAACTCCCTTCCACCATTTGTCTACCTCGTCTTGAAGCATGAAAGTGGCACAATTGACTTTCTCCTTTTCTCCACAGTTTAAGTGGTCTAACAACATCTCTGTTTGTTTAATCCAGAATTTCCCTTCGCTAAGGTTTGCCCCAAGTCTTTCTTGGAAGACGGGAGGATTTTGTCGACGATATAGGTTGAGCATGTTGACTGCATAGCCGTCCCGGAATTGAGTTCCTTACATAAATCCTATCATGTTTCCCATTATTCGTTCTATTTGGTCAAGTCAGTTGCTCCCATTCTCCTGGATAATGCTGCCTCTCGAGTTGTCACTTGCATTCCCCTCTGCATTGCTAGCTCGCTGATTAAGTGTCCTAGGTCCTACAACTATCTCCCTTTAGGTATTTATCATGTGGAAAAAAAATAACATTCTTGATTAGATCACGAAGTCTTACCATTCATTAAAACTTAACCTTTATAGACTTATAAGGATATTATACATTCGACTACTCCCAAAACGTTCTAGTTAATACACTACCTAGTTCGTTAAAGCATAGCTAACGTACTATGTGAGTCATTAGGATAGTTAGAACATTTTCTAGCTATATCTACTTTGGGCCGGATAACTTCCATATCCAGGTGTTTTTTTCGTCTTCGGACTCATAAGGTGGTCCTTCGAGGTCATCTCTAACTTCTTCCATCTCTTCCTTATCCTCGGAGTTGGCGTCCTCGAACTCAAGAGTGTTATTTTCAATCCAGAGCACAGGTACATTTTCTTCCTCCTTAGCCTCGATCGGGTCTTCCTCTTCTTTTTCAGATTCCTTGACTAATACAAGTACATATGGTTCTGCCAATTGTTCGCGAATCCGCTCACAATAGAGATGGAATTCGAGAAATTCTTCGCCCTATCGAGCCCATTTGGCAAAGTCCTGCAGGTTGCCTTTTAAAACAACGACGAGCATATCCATTTGAAACTGAACTAAATTAGGCCAGAGACGGTATGCAATATCCCAAAATTTGGAAAATAAATAATGATGATTAATTTTGGTGTTTGAAGTCATTATGGAATATTTGAGAAATTAAGATAAAATATTTATTTATGTTACTTTGAGGAAATGGGTAAATAAGGTAATTAATTAATTTAATTGGGAGTATTTATAAAAATAGTGGAATAAATTAATTTATTGGATTTCTAGAAACTTGGGTGTAGGTGGGATTCCCAAAAGTTTCAGGGTGTTTGTGTAATTAAATGTGGGGTGCAAGTGAGTTTCTGGAAGTTTTGGGGTGCCTTTGGAATTTCTGAAAAGTGGTTGGAAGTCACCTTAAATTTAATTGAAGGCATATATATGTTGAAGGAAGCGTGTGGCGAGAGCAGTTGCGGGCGAGGGCGACTAGGGGCTGGACGCGGGTTGATTCCGCGTGGGCGCGCACGAGGTTGGGGGCTTTTTCCCATTTTATTCGGCTAGAGGAGGGCCAAAATGACGTCGTTTCAGTCCAAGGCGATGGTAGCGTGCGCGGCTACTGGCTGCACCACGTGGTGCGCTATCAGCCGCCCATTTTCTTGCTCGAGCAGCCTTCATTTTTGCTTCATTTTTAAGGTTAATTTCAGCCATTTTTGAAGCAAGAAGGAGAGAGGAAATAAAGAGAAGAAAAAGGCACGCTAGTGGGAAATTTTGGGGAAAAACTCAAGATTTAATGTGGTTTAATTAGCCAGGTAAGTAAAGAAGTATGTATTAATAATTTCTTACAGTTGGAATTTCATTTTGGGTTCGATTTTATTAATTTTGGGAGTTTTTCATATTTTCCAGCGTGTATTAATTTAGTGGAATTCAAGAGTAAACGCACTAAAATCAGCTAAACAGAGGCAAGCTCCCTTTTACCTTTGCGATCTCTTTCCATTTTGTGAACCCCACGTCTTCCCTTAATTCATTTCGATTTCGCATATTAATTATATGAATCGGGGATTTTATTAGTATGTATTAATCTAAATTAAATTTGAGAAAAATGAGGGGATTCTGGGATTGTCTTGGCATGAAAAGTGACCGAGTATGTGGGTAAAAATTATTACAAGTGTTATATGTTTAAGAATTTTATACGATTAAATTATTTATATTACATGGTTAGATTTACTTAATGTAAGCTATGATTTTATTCATTGCTAGGAAATGTTTTACTTCGCAATAGGAGTGCAAGAAAGGCAAGAAATGGTCGTGTAAAGGCAAGCTCTAAACCCCCTCTGTAAACCCTAAAACTTTCGTGTAAGACCTCGTTGTTTCTTATATTTTATCCCCTTTCTTACTCCAATTCGGCGCCTGGCATTACTCATTGTGTTACTATCCATTTGGTATAATTTAAATTAAATTTTGGACTTCTAGAATTTTATTTGTTGTGTGCCTACGGAGGTTAGTACTGCCCCTACTCCTCTTGGGAATGATGCCGAACCCAATTTGGGAACTAGGTTCCTAGATGTGTGGGTTTGATTATGGATTTCTTGGGTGTGAGTAGGCTAGGGCTATCGAGTAGTGGGGTAGGGGTTGACTATTTGGTGACGAGGGAGTAGACTATCGTACGGCCCTGAAGTGAACAGTCGAGCGAATACTCATAGTCACTGACCATTGACCAGTGTCGGACACTACGAACTAGCTCTGCCATTATGTGATTTATTGCATGATTCGTTATGTTGTATTATCGTTCATGGCTTGATGTGCACATGGGTATGGGACGCATGTTGGGATTTTCATTTATTGAGTATGCTTGGACACGAACATTCTAACATGGTTAGATTGCATCTGGCATGAGCATATGCATCGCGTGTGGTTTACTATGTGGGCGAAGCATGACCTGATGCTTGGATGTATGGGCGCCAGTGTATCACGTTGATGCTCACTACGCCATTACATTTCTATGTGCATTGCATGGTTACCGATAGTTCATAGGTCTCAGACGGGAGGATCGTTTTGAGGGAGCCTAAAGCTTGGGTGTTTGGAGGACTGACGCGAGCATTCGGGTGACAGGAGCACCGACCCGGGACGACGTGCATAGGTTTGTTGGAGATATTTGTTGTCTTTCAGGGCAGCAGCATGTTGGTATGGGACTTGGGTGCCGTGTGTCTTGTGTGGGCCCCAAGGACTGTTATGTGCTGTTATTTATGCTTTTATACTGTGTTGGGTGTCTCATGACTTGTGTGTGCTTGGGGGTTAGTGTTCTGGGGAGAGTTTACTGGATATGTTTAGCCTGTAGCCTTTCTTTCTTTATGCTTGTTGAGTCTCTTGACTCACTTTGTTTTCCATCATTCCAGATAGTGGCAGCATGGGTCAAGGACAAGGGAGTCAGCTTCTAGTGGCAGAGTTGGTATGGTGTACAGGTAGTTCCGTCAGTCCTCGTCATTTCCCTGTCAGCCCTAGTCAACTCTGATGTTTGAGTAGGATTTACTCCATTATTTTTTGACTATGCCAGGTCATTCCTCGTGTCTCATGTATTTTGGCACAGGTGTCGGTTTGTAAGTGTTTATTATGTGACCGCTGTGCTAGCGGAGTACCCGTAGTGCATGCATGTATATAGCTTAGGTTTCGCTGTTTTAATTCTTGTGTATGCATGCTAGGGTAGTCTCCGTCTTGTGTTTCATTTTTTCTCCTTCTATAAGCGCTCCCGTTCGAGTAGTCTGGGTGGTTGGGATATTCGAGCAGGGGTGCTTACACGGTAGCTAGGGGGTACGTCATCAATAATCTCTCCTATTTGGACCAAATGCTCCATAATGCCTTTGTCGGGTTCTAGGTTCCGGGTTCCTGGTGCTAAGGCGATGTGCCTAGTGATCAACTAACACCTGTTTTGAGAAATTTCCTGCCATCCTGCCATCATAATCTCCGTTAATACCCCTAATTGACCTTGAATTGATACTTTTAAGCGTCCCAGATTCTCAATATAAGTGCTAATGTTCAATCTAAATTCTCCTCACTAGGTTCTCTACTTAGTTGGGCTTTGATACCAACTGTAACACCCCACTTACCCATGGCATGTTACTTTTTTTTTTTTTTTATCCTTTCCCATGCTAAATTTAATTATTCCCAAAATTCCCTTAAACCTATCTAATGCCAGACCAAACAATTCATACACTAAGTTTAAATAGAACTCTATAAAGCGGAAGCTGAAATCGAACCTGATCATAGCATCTCATACATTGACAACCCAACATGCTTTGTAATACAAAATTCTTCAAAACTCGGTACAATACATAAGCTTTCAAAATATGACTTAAAACATACGTTCTTGTTATGAGATATTACATAATACTTGAAATATTTATGCTGCAACAAACATGGTACGTCTTGCTCACTCCTCAACAACTTGAGTTGTTACACATCTTCGATTTAGATACCTTCACTGCAAGTCCCAACTGGAACGTTGAATGTTCCAGGGGCATAACCCGAATTAGATGATGAACCATCTAAGTAAAATACAAAATATTTTATCATGCATGGATGCAATGTCTTACGTCTTCGTAAGGGTCAATTGCACCATTGATGCTACTCACTATTTTTACGGCCACCTCTTTCGAAGCTGGGGTGTATGGGGGCACCTTTGGTAAAGCAGCGATGCCAGTTCGTACTCCCAAACGTATACAATATACGTGATCAATGATATCGTGTACATATGCATTTCATAGTCATGTCATGTATGCAGTCTACGTGTTGGATACATATCAGGGTATGTCAATATGATGAAACATTTTTGAGGATCGGGTTTTTAACATAAATCACTTACGTAGTACCAAGTACCTACTTAAGGGTAAATAATTTATAACCGTACAAAACTTGTAAAAGTACACTTACCTTTCAAAATCAAATTGTCTTGGTAAGCGTGATGATCTCGATAAATGTGCCAGACGTGCCATTTCTCAATCCTTGGCCTCACGGTTCCCTAACATCAAATTGATTTCGAAATATCAGTTTCCCAACCTCCTCATAATTTTCCATAATTTCTTCTTATTTTCTAATCCTTATTTCCTAAAAAAAATCATAATAAATACCTAAACCCTTTCTTAACCCAATTTTTCTTCACTAAAATTCTTCAAATAGCATTTCTAGACTTCTGAAATTTCCTTGCTATTTTTTGGATTTAATTCCTATTTTTCCTCTATTTTTCATAATAACAAAATCATGAAATAAATAATTAATTTAGCATTTTCAAGAAAATTCTTTCCAAAATAAGTCATAAATCAAATTCTAGATTTTCTGGAATTTTTCCAAATTTTTTGAAAAATTCTTCCTATATTGTTTTTATTTTTTCTTTCCTTTTCCTTTCTTATCTTTCTTATCTTTTTTTTCTTTCTTTCTTTATTTTCCACCTGGCGCGCACGTGCTGCCATGCACCCAACCCTCTAGGTTGTCTTCTCCAACGGCCACTTCGCCTCTGGTGATCCTCCTAAGTTCCCAAGCTTCGAAACGACCCCTATCCCCCCTAAAACCGACCTCCCGACATCGATTATGGCCTTAGAATTTTGAGAAAACATCAAAACATACTTCAAATTGGTGTTTAAAGTCTCGGCTCTGGCGAAGGCGCGATTTTTCGGCGAGTTTTGATTCCTCGCTTTCCTCTGCTCCGTTGGCCACCAAATTCTCCAGAAATCTTGCCCATAACTCAAGGATTAAAATCTCACTCACCAAACTCTCAAAACACTGTCTTAACACCCGATTTTCAAAGTAAATGTTTGAATGAAAAGCATCACTCGAACTCGGTTATTTATAGCCCAAAACCAGACGCGAATTGTCCCATCCAAGTCATTCAATTGCCATGCCGAAGGCCATTGCAGCCTTAACCCTCCCTTACCCTTTGATTTTGCTTGCTTCAGACGCGGCCAGAGCATGGCCATGGCGTCTGACTGATTTATGATTTTTTGTTTTTTTAATAATATACATATATATATACGAATTTATATCACAGTATATAATATTTGCAAGAAAATTCTAATTTTTAATACATAATCTTTATATAATTTTTGGTATAACCATGCTTAAACTCATTATTTATTATATATTTTATACGATATAAATAATTTATACATACCTAACTCTATTAAATCTACTGATAGACACTAAAATTTTAATAATCTTACTATGGCCCGTATACCACAAATTACGCTTCTTATTCACGACGTTCCAGGGTATTACACAACATAAAGGTGGAGTTTACGAAAAGGGTAGTCGTTTTCCAAAAGTTCACTCTGAATGTGTATAGGCTGTGACCATATCAGAATTTACCCAAATAACGAATCAAGGGGGAAGACCACTTTCCCTAGGATTATTTAAGTGAAGGTCGGCCATCTGGGTCATCAAAAAATATATATATATCTCTATATAATAAAGCAGCACTGTTTTTGAGAATATCTCAAAATGTCTTTTCATCCTACGACTGAGATGAATTTCAGTGTAATGAACGACTTAGATCAATTCACACATTTCAATTTCCCGCTTTGTCTACTCTCTGTCTACCTGCTCTCTCCCCCATAGCCGCACCTCTGTCTATTTTCTTTCTCTCTCCCTTTCCCCCATAGCCGCCCAAATGTCTCTTTCTCTCTCACTCATTCGAGCCACCGCCATCACCATCACCCCGCCACTGCTGCTCGCACTTTCGTAGCCTGCAGTCACC
The DNA here is from genome assembly GCF_014633365.1 of Diospyros lotus. Classification (NCBI taxonomy): domain Eukaryota; kingdom Viridiplantae; phylum Streptophyta; class Magnoliopsida; order Ericales; family Ebenaceae; genus Diospyros; species Diospyros lotus. Next base: position 1,695,308 of record NC_068349.1, on the reverse strand, counting down.
GCCTGCCGTCGCCCCCCCTCGCATCGCCATTGTCCCTACATCCGCTGCTCGCACAACCGTCGCCCCCACCACCGACCACATACCACATGGTTGCCCCCCACCCCTGTCGTTGCCCCAATTCGCTAACATCCCCAACTCGCGAGGTTCAGCCATGGCCGCCCTCTTCCTCTATTTTTTTTGTATAAAATATATATGTGTTTGTGCATATATATATATCTATGTTTGTGTGTATATATGTATATATTTTTATTCACCCATTTTCTCTTTCTCCCCACCGGCCATCGTCACCCCTCCCTCCACCGTTCATTGCACCACCTCTTGCCCCAGCCCTATCGTCACAACCATGTGAGCCCCTGCCCCATCTTAATGTATATATTTGTTTCAATGCATTATATAATGTATATTTATTTTTTGATTAAATAATTATTTTTTGTAATTTTTATATTAAAAATTATATCTATAAAAATACTCTTATATTTTTTTATTTACACATTTTTTTGTATTTTCATTTCTTACTTTTTAAAAAAAATACTATTTTCCATTTTCATTTCATGTCATTTCCATTTTTCATTTCTGATTTTCATTTTCGTGCAACCTAAATGTAGAGTTCTTAATTTTTTAATTATATATGAATAATTGTCAACTATTGTTCTAAAATTAATGGATAATTAGTATTAAATATATATGCTTTTAAATAATATATTTATTGTGTCTTATTTTAAATATTCAAGCAATTTTATTGGTTGATTAAATTATTCAAAATACAATACATTTATAATAAAAAAAAATGATGTTAGAAGGCTCTCAGTTAATTATCTCAAATGGTGATATTTAAAATGATTTAATAAATTGTAACCTAAAATTTAATTAAGAATCAGACCATGTTTCTTAATTGCCAAAGATACATATTATAAGTAATTAATTAATTACAATATATCACTTAATTAACTCCCAACTCAGCCTCCTAAAATATCTCCTTTCCCATATGCATGCTTATTATATCTCAATTAGAGTTATATTTGAATTAATACTTGAATGATGCAGAGCTATGATATAAGGAAATATTTTAAGGGTGTCATCTTACTGTTTTTGACACGTTTTCGTTTTTAAAATGATAAAAATAAAAAGAAAATATTTTAAAACTATTTCTATAATTTTAAAAATATTTTAAGATTATTTCTATAATTTTAAAAATGTCAAACCTAGACGTTAATATATGCTTAATAATCTATCAAATTATTTTGAGCTGACCCTACCAAAATCTATTGTTAATGAAAGCTCAATACTATCAAAGGAGCTGGATTAATCAAAGGCAACGAACTTACAATTCTTCTTGGCCTCCTGAATAATTGGCAATCCATTTGTTTATTCCTTTGCCTTATCCTCAATTATCACAACCCTTCCGTCAATTCTAATATTAGTGGTGGGAAATTCAATTTTAGTTAATTCACATAAACCATTTAGTTAATTCACATAAACCAACCAAACAAAAATATATAATTGAGCCCACAGGCATAGTACAATGGTAAAGTACAAGGAGAATAACAAGAGCATCGGATGTTCGAATCCTTGTGATTTCTTAAAAGACATAATTGTTACTGAAAGACAGCACTAGTTAGAAGGCAACAATAAGAGTGGAAGGCAAGTCGTCCACATAAAGACATGATCATGGTGCACTTTGTCACCCCTTCGAGGATCCCGTCCACATAACGTAAAGGTGGGCTTTACGAGAAGGGTAGCCGTTTTTCAAAAGTCCACTCCGAATGTGTATAGACTGCGACCGCATCTAAATTTACCCAAAAGGCGAATCAAGGGGGAATGCCGCTCTCTCTAGAATTATTTAGGTGAAGGTCGGACACCTGGGTCATCAATATATATATATATATAATTGAAGACAGAATTGGAAAACAATTTTGTTTTAAGTCTTTGAAAGGCATTAACAAGTCATGATTATATATTTCATTAATTAGGAGTGTTCAATCTATCATTGTTAGGGGTGTTTGCGATGCGATGTGGTCGATCTAAGTCATTTTTAATACACCAAATTATATGTGTTGTCGGCGCCCCTAGCCAGGAACCCACGACAAGATGACATAAATGCCAAAACCCATTAAAACATTACACATCCTCTTTGATATTGACAACGGAAGCCACACTCATATATTCTTACTCATAGGAAAATACATTCGGGTCCACATACCTATAACGTAACTTAATATTACACACCTTATTAGGGTTCACAACCCACTATATCCCCTCAGGGGTACAACCTAAAACATAAACAAGTATAACTTAATTTTACACACAACAAAACACCCCCCAAGGACCTTTGATTGAGACGGCTCTGTACACACTGCTACCCCATGGATCCTGATTCACCTGGCTCGCCTTCTACTTTAACCTTACCCTTACTTGGAATGATGCAAGCAAATATGAGCCACAAGGTCCAGCAAGTATAACTGGAAGAAAGTGAGCATAAGAGTCATGGATATCAAGAAACAAAAGAGACATGAATGCCATTTAAGATACTTTCACATGATAAAATGATGATACATGCATTCATGCTCATATGTAGTACTTTTTAGAACTATAAACATGGGATCGAAGTCCGAAACCTTGAGACTGAAATCCATAACATAAACTTGGGACCAAATTCCATAACATAAACTTGGGATCGAAGTCGATAACATAAACTTGGAATCGAAGTCCAACTTTGAACTCAACACTTTCTCTACGGATATATCCTGTGGACTTATCCGCTGCGCGCATCATGAGGCCTTTACATATTTTTTTTAAAAATCATTTTCATGTACATGTTTCATGAGTTATCATAACATGCATATTCATAATAACTTCTCATATATAACTGACATGCAATTAACGAAGCAAGATGCAAAATGGGGCAATATTCATGCAAGACAACATCAAATTCTTGCATGTCCACAATAAAGCATCATTCCCAAGGAAAGATAGGGTGATACAAACCCTATTTGAGATTCAATAGGTATAAATGTAAATCATGGAATAATTTACTAGCAAAGGGGAATTAACTTGTAAAATAGGAAAATAATATGGAATTTAGAAAATTAAGAGGTAGGATCTTGCAATGACAAGAGTTAGAAAATAGAACTTGTAATTTAAAACATATCTTGAGAAATGAGGAACTGAACTTGTAAAATAGGAGAAAAACTTGCAATTTAAAAGATCAGGAACTAAGAGCTTGCATATTAATAAGAAAACTGAGATCTTGCCTCTTAAATGGAATAAAAAGGAAGAAGAACTTGCCTTAATAGGAATAAGAACTTGCAAATTAAAAACATGAACTTGAGAAGAGGGAGAAATTGAACTTGCATATTAATAAAAACTAAGACCTTGTTTCTTAATTGAAACAAAGAGGAAGAAGAACTTGCAAAAACTAGGAAGAGAACTTGCCTTAGATATTATTCTTTATCCTTGCAGCATACTGGGGTTGCTTATACCAAGCCCAAACTCAATGGCAGAATTTTCCCTAATTCTCCAAAAATTTCCCTAATATTTTTCCAAAACCATCCCCCCAAAATCTCCCATTTCACTCAGTATCAATGGCCTATTTATAGGCCAAGGGGGGTAGGATAGGTGGTATGACACATGGGAGAAATTTTACATTTTTTTTTAACCAAAAAAATTAGGCTGAACGCGTGGCTGTAGGAGGCAGCCACGTGGGAGCACAACAGGGCCGCGCAGGTCCCTGCGTGGCGCGCTAGGCCGCGTCTGGCCTCTCGCATGAGGCCTGCGTGGCACGCGCGCGCGCGCGTGCCTGGGCTTGGCTGCTCAAAAAATTTCTTTTTCTTAAAAAAAAATCATAAAATAATTATAACCTCAAATAATTATTTTTTTAATCCCCAAAAACATACCAAATTTAATATTTTCCATTAATCTCCATAAAACCTCACATAACTTGATAAATTACCCTAAACCCCATAAATTAATTATTTTACTTAAATCCTCAAATCACTTCAAATGCCGAAATTAAAAATTGTCAATTATCTCAAATTTCGAGATGTTACATGTGTGATTTTTTTATTAATCCAAATTGCACAGTCTGATTTGGTCTTCATAAACTGCACCACAAAATACAGTGCGGTTCGATGCGGTTTTCACGATTTGTCCACGTGGACATTCTATAAGGGTTGGTAGATTATCAAATTGGGTCTAAAGCTTTTTTGGTTGATCATTTTAAAATATTTGAAGTTTGCAGTTCAAAATTAACTTTTTTATAAGAAAAAAAATAGGAGAAACTATATTAGTAAATAATTTAAACAAACTACAATTTAATCAAAAATCAAAATGCAAATTTAAACATATTTCCAAAGCATGCCATAACTATTAATTTTCATAGTGTTAGACTCTTAATAGTTTGGCGGTTCAGTTAAAAATAAAAATTATTTTTATTAAATCACAAACCGAATGATTTATAGATTTCTCAAACCATTTCAACTTATTCCTCTAAAAAAATCATGCGATGCAATTGATTTTCACGATTTAGAAATTTTTTTGAACAAACCTAGTCCTCATCAATCCTAAATTGAATTGGAACAGATCATAATTAACTTTAAAAATGATTTTATTATTGCACTAAAACTGTTTTTATTTAAATGCCACCTTAGGTTTCATATGAACTTTTTTGGATATATAACTTTTAATATAAAAAATAATTATTTAATTTAAAAATAAACATAAATTTCATAATGCATTCAAATAAATTCTAAAAAAAATTAAAATTTTTGACTTAAAAACAAAAAATTTCTAACTCTAACATGGAAAGGGATAGAATTTTTAATCTTTTCATTTTTTTAATATTACGAAACAAAAATATTTTATAATTATAAAAATGACTCAAAAATATTTTTTTGACATTTTAAAAACAAAAACGTTTCAAAATCGTTAAAATGGTACTTCAAAACATTTCCGTACATTATAAATGCCACTATTAAACGTTCCTTTAAAAACTTTTAATTTTTTTTTTCACATTTGGGACACTAACCAACCGTTTAGCATTTATATATATTGGGGCTGAGGTTGAGGCTCCACTTCTCCAACAATTAGAATTGTTGCTTAGAGTAAAATGGAAAAAAAAATGCAAAAAGGTTTGAAAAATATTATTTGGACATTTAATTATAATATTTTTTAATGATATTTTTACAACAATGAATTATATTTTTATATTATGTTAATATAAATATATAATAGATTAATACACAAGTGTTATTAAAAGTATTACGACTGAAAATGTCATCGTCAAATCGTTTAGATTTTACAAAAAAAAGAACGATCAAAGGTATAAAAAAGTTCTCGTGTAAGTACTATGATTTTTATGTCAAATACTGAAAACTTGAAAATCGTAATGAAACAAGTGTACACATAGTAGCTTTATCATTAAATTGAGATTTTACTTGACTTTAAGTGTGGATTAAAATTAAAATCAATATTAGAGACGTATATTTTTAAAAATAAGTGTCTACCTATTTATTGAGAAATATGGAGTCATTTTAATTAATCTGGGATTAGAATTATTGTACATAATGCTTATCTTGACTTTTCATAATCTTGTTAGAATTGAAATTCTTAAAAATAGTGTTTACTCTTATTTCTCTTAATCTAAGTAGGATTAAGATTTTTATGGATGATATTTATTCCAATATTTCAAAATTCTCTTAGCATTAGAATTCTTTATAGATAATTATTTATCTTTTTGGAGAAATTTTCGAATGTTGGAGTTATGTAGTTTGTGTAGGGCCCCTACGTATGGGAAATTTATAACTTTTAACCCAAAAAAATTATTTTATGCTTTTGGGATTTTTTTGATTTTACTCATGACACAATAATAACTAACTTTTAAACAATAACTAATTTTGAAGATGATTTTATTATTGTGTTAAAACTCTTTTTATTTAATTTTTTTATAAAAATTAAAATTTAAACAATTACTATCAAACACTACCATGCATAGAAATGGAAAAGGAAAACGGATATGATATGAAACGGAAATAGAAAAATGACTTTTTCAAAAGAAGTAAAAAAACAAGGACATAGGAAAAGTATGTAAATAAAAAAATATAGGAGTCTTTTTTGTAAATATAATTTTTAATATAAAAATTATAAAAAATAGTTATTCATTTTAAAAATAAATATAAATTCTATAATGCAATTCAAACAAATTCTGAACAAAATAAAAAATTTTAAGTTAGAGATGAAAAAAATTTCGACTCTTACTTGGTTAGAGACAAAATTTTTAACCTCTTTGGGGAAGAAAATCCCTTTCGATATTTTTATAATACTACTGTTATACATGTTTTCCGCACCACTTCTTATGGGCTAGGTCCAGTTTAGCAAGACGACCCAATTGCTTAAGGCCCAGGAGGTCCTAACAGGCTCACCAAGGCAAACCCATATATATTGTCCAAATCCGAGCTTAGGTCGCGGAAACGAACAAGCTTCCAGCGAACTCCCAGCGATCAATTCAACGGGCTCTCAATAAAGCCCCTAGTTTGCTAGCTCAACCATTCAGCTCGGTGGTCTAAAACTTCCCTGCTCGCATAAACAACAAAGCTGCTGGGCAGTTAGAAGAAGAGGCCTACTTACTTTATCTGAGGCAAACCATACTCCTCGTAATGAGGATCCCACTCCCTGTTTTATGCAGATGATAAGGACTATTTGTTCCCCATTATATCATCTTTGTATTTTTATATCTTAGGAAAATTGTAAAGGTCCCTCATTATAAATAGGAGCCAAAAATCTCATAAAGGGGACATAGGGAATAATTAGAAAACAGCCTCCCTGAAAGAATAATCAGGATGCGGTCGTAGAGTAGGCATCGTTCTGGACGAATCACGTAAAAAATTCTGTGTGCTCTTCCCATTTTTTCTTCTGCTCCTTGCAATTCCGGATTCACTCACTGCGACCCAAAATGAATCGTGGCTGGCTAAAATCACCGCGATCAACTGCGAGATCTCCCACCAAATGGAAGGCCCATTGTTCCAACGGTGGATATCCCTATGCCACCACTAACCGGGAACGCTGCCGGCATGCCCCCACGGGCCACTGTCTAACCCACTGCTCAAATTGCCGAGATAGAAGCGATCCAAGATTGGCAGCAATGCCAGGAGGTGTTGGAAAATACAATAATGCAGCTCACTGATGCGGTTAGGGCCTTGGCCCAGGCCCAAGCGCGGGTTGTCCTCGATCCACCGGCTTCGCCTTGAAGGGTTCGTCAGCCGCGGGAAGAAAGACCCCCATTGGCAGAGGAAGATATCGGAGATAATTATCCATTCCCGAACCACCATTCTCTGGAATAGGAAAGAAGCAAGCGATGTCAGGCCTAGCGATCCGGGGACCTAGATTTGACCGTGGAGGAATTGTATCAAAGGGTTCGGTAGCTGAAAGCTCAACAAGGAGTCCACAGCCAAAATAATGGCCGTAGAGACAAGACGCCATTCACGCGAGAAGTTGAACTGGAAGCCCTCCCTCGAAGGTTCAAAGTCCCGAGCATGTCACAGTACAATGGGGACAGCGACCCCTACGATTACCTGGATGCATACAACGTTCAAATGGATTTACAGACAACCAGCTCGCTGGTAAAATGTCGCGCTTTTCCAGTGACCTTCGGTGATATCCCCCGAGCTTGGTTTAGGAGCCTTCCACCTCGTAGCATTAGTAGGTGGGAGCAATGCTAATGAAGATTCCTCAATCAATACCGGGTTATAATACCCCATATTTTTGTGAAGATGCCACGTATTTTAAGTGAGTTTAAAATACCAAAAAATATGTTTGAAATGGCAACGAGTGACCAAATCAATCGCAGGGAGTGCCCTAGTTCTTAGACACCTGAGGATAAAAGTATATTTTTGACGAGTGTCTCGAGGCGAGATTTATGATGCTGAAAGAAATTAAATCAGAGACGGTTTTTCGGTTAAGCTAAGTTGTAGCCTAAAATAGTCGAATGATGGTAAGGAGCTTCGGGAGATCTTACATATCGAGTAATTTTGAGTTATTAATTTTGAGATTATAAGTATCTCGATAAATTTGATGTTTGAGGGTATAATTGCAATTAGAGAATTATCCAAACAAAATAAGAATAAAATTAAGAGCTTTTGTGGTAAAATATTAAAGTTGAGGACTTGAAATAAGGGCCAAAGTGTTATTTGAAAGAAGTTTGCGGTTGTTGCTTGGATTTCAAAAGTTGAATTCATTCTAGCTTTGGATTTTAAAATCCATTCAATTATAGGTTTGAGTCTTTGGAGTCCATGGCTAAGATTGTGACAAGTGGCATAATGTGATTGGTTGGAGAAATCTATAAAAAGGCACCATGGGTTGTTCTCAAATCATTCCAAGCTAGTTTGAGGAGTGAAGCACTCTAAGAGGAGGAGCTTGCTCTAGAGAGAGAGAAGGGAGTTCGGCAAGAAGGCGGGAAGAAAGCGGCGAAGAAGCGACGGAGAACGAGCTTCGTCGGAGTTGCGGGTCTTTGTCAGAATTCACCAAAATCAGTTAGAAAAAAAGCGAGGTAAGTCCTTTTTTTGGATAATCCTATAGAGGGGGAAGAGAGGTCACGTAGGTTCAAACGGGGGTCGAATCGGAGTTAAAAGGAGGGAGATATGGCCGAAATACGAAAACGAGGCGTTGCTGTCTGAAATCTGGTGCCTGCGCGTGAGTTACACGCGCCGGAAAATGGCTGCGCATGAGGGCGCGTGGCCCGCCTTTTCAGGGCACGTGAGGGCGCGTGAGGGGCCTATTTTCCTCCAAATTTTCCAGTTATACTCCTAATTTAATACCCTTCAACCCTATGTAAAAATATTTGAGTTTAGATTTACCAAAACGTGTGTTTTCTGTAGAAACCTAGGCCGTTTGCTATGAAATTATACCGTTGAAGTGATAAACCAACAAGGTGAGACTCTTGTACTCCAAATCCTATTTTTTATTCTCTTATGAGAGTCTTCTATTGCATGAGACATGTTTTGTGAAGTTCTTGTACGTAAACTCTTGTTATTCTCTTACGTGAAATCATGTTGCATATATGAAATGTATTTTTTTGAAAATTATATGCTATTGGCTTTTTAACTGTTGCATTTATAAAATTCGTGTGGCCATACTGTTGTACCTACTTGTTGTTGGCCGAGGGCAAAAGTCAGATATCCCTCGAGAGGCGCTATGCGTGCGCCATCGAGAAAGCTCTCGTGGGGAAAACCGTGAGCCTAAGGGACAACGGATGCGGTGCTTGCATGAGTGCTATGAGGTCGGGCCGAAGTGACATGGTTAGAGACCTCCCGAGAGGCGCTATGCGTGCACCATTGAGAAAGCTCTTGTTGGAGGAGGCTAACGTGTTCACGAGGCACTTCGGAGTAGTTCTCCTTGTCTTCTCATACATTTTATACCTGATCATGCATCGATATAAACTGTTTTTTTTTTTAGTTTCTCACTAGAAGATTCATCTTCTAATTGGACTATGTCCCTGGAATATTCAAACGTTCCAGGTTTGACAAGCAGCTCTAAGGGAAAAGAGGTAGCTGAAAGATAAGCTTAATTTACTGCCTGTAGCATGTTTAACATATCTATGTTTATGTGCGAACCTATGTAATTTTAGATATGTTTAAGACTTGATGACGTCCATGTAATACATTTTGTAGACGTCTTGAACAATTTTATGATAAATAAAGTATTATGGTTGTGAACCATATCAGGTTCGATCTAGCTTCCGCATTCGAGATTTTAACGCTTGTCTTAGCTATTCGATTATTGGGTTTGTTAAGCTGAGAAGGTGTAAATTAGGGTTTTTGGGGTATTGTGTGATGTATGGCAGCTATTGTAATATGAAAAATTTTTATATTCCCGAAATCCTAAGTTATAACACGCTCAAGAAATTTGGGGTGTTACAGGCGCTGAAAAGGCAGCTCGCCCCACGATGTCACCCCGTCATAGTGTTCCAGAAAGCAAACGAGTCCTTGAAGGACTACATTGCCAGATTTAAATGTGAGGTAAGCAACGTTGAGGATCCCTCTGGAGAAAATGTCCTGACTGAGATCTCCACAAGGCTCCACAAAGATAGGAAACTCTATGAGAGCATCTACAAGAACCTAGTTAAAGACTTGGGGGAATTCACTACAAAAAATTAGAGTTTTAGCAACGGAAATTTCCGTCGCTAAAACATTAAAATCCGTCACTAAATTTTTTAGTGACGGATTTAGTGACGGGCGCCTACCCGTTGTTAAAGTTGGCGTCACTAAAATTTAGCAAGGGAGGGATTTTGCGACGGGCTTCCTTTCCATTGTTGATCAGCTAATTTTTAAAAAAACAAATTGCAACGGGTAAACAACCCGTCATTGATCAGCCGTAAAATAAAAAAAAAAAATTTAAACGTAAATAAAAAAATTTAAATTATTAAAAATTTATATAAATAAAATTTTTTAAATTATTAATAAATTTTAAATTATTTTCTATAATAATTTTAATAGATAAAATAAAAATAATAATTTTTAACATAAATGAAAAATAAAATTTTAAAAATTTACAATAAATAAAAATATATTTATAAGAAAATTCATATTTAATTATTATTCAAATTTTTTTATATTTTATATTTATTTAAAATAAAATTTATACATAAATGAAATTAATGATAATTAATAATTTATTTTAATTAATTATTATAAAATAAAAATATATTATTTAAAAAAATTAAAATTCATATTAATTATTAAAATAACAAAACTGAATTTGTAAGTCAAACTAATTAATTCATAAATATTCAGTTACAATCATCATCATTTTGTTTCTTATCATCAAAAAATCGATTACTCGGTCCTAGTTGAATCGACGATCCAAGTTGTTGATAAGACGGGTCAGGTTGTTGTAACGCCATCATTTGTCTATTCATCTGCTCTTGTCACGCCATCATCTGTTGCTGCCACTGACGCAGCTGCACATTCTCATTTCTCATCTCTGTCACCTCGATCCAAGCAGAATGCAACTCCGCGTTCATCCAAGACTCGGTGGATTGCAGCTGATTTTCCACCTCGACAACCTTAGTTTGAGCAGAATATAACTCTTTGTTGATCTGGGTGACTTTCAATCTCATTTGTTCTAATTCCGACGACAAACCATATGAACCACTGGAATTGCTATCAAATACAACAGGGAATGATTGCCTACCTTGAGAGCCGAGACCGTAGACATGACCCTTCTTGTTCCTACCAGAGACAACTTGATAAAAAATCTAACATTCGTCGATTGTAGGTAGAGAGGACGACTCACTACCATCGGCTGATGCTGAAGATGCCTCTGCACTTAATCTCTCGAACGCCTCCTATATAAATTAAAATATTGACGTTATCAACTAATAAAAAAAATCATTAAATTGTAATGTTAATTAAATTGTACAAAATACAATTACCACGACGGCCTTTGATCTATTATCAAACCATACTTCTTGTCCTTGATCATTCTTTCGAGTGTGGGTTCTCCTAAAAATCTCAAATTTATTGGGTTCGCGGTTTAATTCCCTTGCCTGCATGACAAATATATGAAATAAATAAAAAATAATATAAACTATTATATAAATTTATAAAATTTACATTTAATTAGTGGAAAAACTAATTACCATCATTCTTCGGCTCTCTGTGAAAGGAATGGATCCACCTGTGTGGACTGACCCATCAGTCTTGGATGCGCGATTCTTTTTATTTTATTCTACTTTCTTCTTGTATTCATCTTCATCCCACTTGGCCTGTAATGCTCGCCGCACTATCGGATCCATCCATTCCCCTTATCTGCACCTTCTTCAATTTTGTTCAAATTATTTCTAAAACTTCTCCGATCAGATTTATTCCAAGTGATCCATATACGATCACTCTCATCGAGTTGCCACTTAAACTCCTTCTATAAGAAATAAAAAATGAATAAATATGTAAACAATTTTAAATTGAAACTTTCTATAATTAAGAATTGCAATTAAACTTACACTAAATTCGTCTAGCCACATCCGTCGTGTTAATTCAAGCACGTCATCCCAATGAAGCCAAGCTTCAGTGTACCGTCTCTTCCAAATCTTGGATTGTACACCTGGTGGGCCAACCTTAGGGTAAAAACTGTAAAACCAATATTTATCATGTAAGAAATTGCATTTATATGTAAAACAATCAAAAATAATTAATTAAAAATAATATAATTAAGATACTCACTGATCACAATTCTGATTGCAGGATAACTCTATTCGGTGATCAGTTCGGTTGGTATTAATTGGCTCAGATGGAGTCTGGTCAACATTTTGGCCAAAGAAAAGATGTCAAAGGATGTGCATATGGTATCAACATAAATGAGTATAGATATGAACCTCCTATGGGATTAAAAGTAGACCCATGATAGGGGACAAAATGTGGTGCAGTCTCAGGTGGGTGGGACTGTAGTATAACCCATATGATATGGCATAGAGGGGAATGATTGTTGGAACTGAGGCATGGGAATGAAAGCATGTGGTGCGATGGCTAAGGATAAAGGAGTAGATGGAACAACATGTGTGGAGACAGAAGGAGAAAACTGTGAACCAACACTACTAGGATCTGAGGAAGGTGTGTCCCTATAAGATCGATGTCTTCCTCTACCCCTACTACCCCTACCCCTGCTTGGTTTGGGAGATGAATGTCCTGACATTTGTTTTTGAAATTACATGAAACAAAAAAACACAATAAAACGTACAAGATCACAGACATTAAAAAATACAAAAGATATTATATCATAATATATATATATATTTAAATTCACATGTATTCATAAATATATCAATCTTCTTCTACAAATTCATCACTATCTATATCATCAGATAATAACTTTTCTTCGTCGTCTTCTAATATAGATTCTTCCTCTGCATCATCATCTTCTTCTTCTTGTTGAATAATATTTGAAACATCTATTTTCTCGACTATCCCATCTAAATCTTGTAAACTACCTCTAAGGTCATCATTTTGATCAATTTGCAGAAGTTCTGATATTTCATCCTCTTGAAAAGGTTCTTCCATATTAGCCTCGGGAGCCGTTATTGTAGGTTGTGGCTTTGTTTTAATAACAACCATCCAATCACGTTTATCATAGCAAGTGTTGGGGTACGACGCGTAATACACTTGTTCAGCTTGTTGAGCAAAAATGAAATGATCATATTTCTTATACCTTCTTGATGATTGAACCTCGATAATACCATACTTTTTGTGGATTTTGAACATAACTACCCTTTTAATTGGTAGGCTTGCATATTCCAATTCAATAATATCTAAAATTTTTCCGTAATAATAGGTCTCTGAGAATCCAACCCCTGTCCTAGGCACGCAAACACCAAAATTTTCGATAGATCTACTAGTATTCCAATCGATGGTATGAAATTTATATCCGTTCTCGAAATACATTCGCCAATACCGCACGTTTGGAGTCGGTCCCCATCCTATATTCTGAATTAATGGATCTGTAACAATTTGAGTATTCGAATTAACCTGAGAAAATATTTGAATCACTTAATGTATTTTTAAAATTCAATTAAAAAATAATCTAATATGAAGTAACATACTTGATGATGGAACCACTTAGAAAAATGTTTCTCGATTTCTTTGTCTATTTTTGCATCTGTGATATTTGAATATAGTTGACGCAATAGATTGGTGTACATGCTGAAAAATTTAAATGATATATCAATAATTTAATATGAACTAAGAATAAACTTATAAATATATTCATTTAAATTTTAATTCTTACTCGATATATGGTTTGACCTCCGGAGTATTCAACAAGACATATAATTTGGCGGTTTCAAACTCTTTCCCATCCATCCACCTGATTTTCATTGCTCCCGCAGCACGGCTTAGATAATTAAACACAGAAATTTGTGGATATGAAGAATCTCCCCCGTCGTCATTTCGAGGGACTCTCGTTCTTCTTGATGGAACATTTGGTGCAAAATAATATGAACCAAATATGGACGTCTCCTCAATTAAATATGCCTCACATATGGATCCTTCTACATGAGCTTTATTGCGGACATTCTTCTTTAAAGTGTTGAGAAACCTAAATCATTCAAAAATCTAATCAATATAAAATAATTTTATTATCTTTAAAAATTAACGATTCAAATTATATCAGACGTACCTTTCAAACGGATACATCCATCTGTATTGTACTAATCCCCCACCTTTGCTTCGTAAACTAAGTGCACTAGGAAATGCTCTATTAGGTTAAACCATCCGAGAGGAAATACACACTCTAATTTGCATAAAATGATGGGTATATTTTGTTTTATGATATCTAGGTGTTCAATTCTCAATATTGTTGAGCAAATATCTTTGAAAAACTGGCATAACTCAGTGACCGGATTCCAAATTCGATCTGGTAATGCTGCAAATGCCGTTTGAAGTAATCGCTCCATGAGAACATGGCAATCATGACTTTTCAACCCAAATAACTTTGTGTTTCTCATATCAATGCACTTACCTAATCTAGAAGCATATCCATCAGGGAGCTTAAGTTCTTTTATCCACGTAAAAACACTTAACGTTTGTTCCCTTGTGAACGTGTATTGGGCCTTAGGTTTTCAATATTTTCCCCCGCCATGGTCTATTAGTTCAAGTTCTTTGCGCTTGCAATATTCTTTAAGGTCCATTCTAGCCTTAGTATTATCTTTAGTTTTACCTTTCAAATTCATAACTGTATTGAAATGATTGTCAAAAACATTTTTCTCAATATGCATGACATCTAAGTTATGTCGGATCAGATTATCTTTCCAATATGGCAATTCCCAAAAATGCTTCGTTTTGTCCAATTGTGCTCAACACCATACCCAGGCATCGCACAGTCCTGTAATTGGAGGATAGAAGAAAAATTACAGACTCTCTGAAAAACCATGATGGTGGAGAATAATTATCGAGTCTGTTTTTTCTAAATGCACTTGTATTTCTCCGGAAGGCGTGATCCATAGGCAAGAATTGTCTGTGATAGTCAAAAAATGACGTCTTTCCATCATACTTGAGGTTGAAAGCTTTAGTTTTCTCCATACAATATGGACACGCTAATCTACCCGATGTCATCCAACCAAATAACATTCCATAGGCAGGAAAATCATTGACGGTCCACAATAGAGCAGCCTTCATGAAAAAATTATTTTGGGTTGATATATCATAAGTCCTAACACCTTTGTACCACAATAATTTTAGTTCATCAATTAAAGGCTGTAAGAACACATCTATCTTGTTTTTCGAATTTGATGGACCTGGAATAATAGCAGTCAGAAAAATAAACTCTCTTTTCAAATATAATTCAGGAGGCAAGTTATATGGCGTCACAATAACCGGCCAACAAGAATACGGCCGACCTGAATTATAAAATAAAAAAATTAATTTTAATTAAAAACTCCGGGTTGGGAGTTGGCATCCAATGATGAGGTTTGAATGTAATGTTGGTTTGGTAACCATAATTGAAGATCCATGAGATTTGCGAGCTGTAAATTGGAGATCATTAGTCAAAATCCTGTTCGCTAAATGTGAGGATATCTGGTGGATATTAAGAATGAGCGAGTTATGAATAGTTATTCTAATATGACATGACCTAATTGAAAATCAGGTTTGTGAATGGATAATATGAAATCACCAAGATTCGAGGATAAGAATGACTTGGCATAAATCAAGGATCCTAAGGAACGATCTGAAGTAAGAAACCTAGGAGGGTTCGATAAGTACCTTGAGAACATAATTTGAGGGTTTTAGGAGTCCAAAATTGATGATGGGAATAAAGGATCCAGAAGTGATGATAAAGGAAATAAGGAAAGATTACCATAAGGAAACGGTATGTGTTAGTTTCATAGGTGATTCAAGGGTAAAGAGGGTCAAGGTGTAGCCTTGAGTCCTATGGATGTCTTGGGTAATGATAGAATCCTGTGAAAGTTTTAGGTAATGATAAAAGAAAGAACTGTATCGAGGATATTAGTTTAGGATCAGACAAGGAAAATGAATCGGAATTAAATAAGGATCGAATTCCTATTTTGGGGTTTTAGAAGTTTTCTTGGTGGCAACTGGAGATTTGGGTAACATATTTTGGGTGGCAATGAGAATTTCTCTTTCGAGTAAAATTTTGGAGTATGATCTAAACTTATTTCCCTTACATATGGTCACTACTAGACAAAGAGGGAATGACCATAAGTTAGCTATAGTTAGGGTCATGTTGCGACTGAAAAGTATTAAGATATCAAACAGGAAGTTTGTATATTTTGAAGATTAGAATTTTCCCTTTACTTGGAAATTTAGAAGAATCTTTTGGCTTTTAGAGGATTTGAAAAATAAAACTTTACGCTAGTATCTGGGATTGAAAATGATATAGGGGCCAATAATAAACTAGAAATTTGTGATTTAGGATAAACCTTGGAGATTAGAAAAATTTTGATAAGAGAATTTCGAGTTTAACTTTGATGTTTCTAAAGGAAAATTTACACGTACTACATATGCTTGGAGATAAAATGATATTTCAACCTGTGGAGACGATTATATCTTAAGCTTGAAATGACCCTAGTCAATTTAGGAAGGTTCAAACTCAGAAAAATTATTAGCAAGGTGTGTGAAAATTACTCACTCAAAAAGTCATATGGATGACAAATCTTTATAAACCACATAGTTAGCTCGATAATTGTCAAGGACCAAGGGGTAATCATATAGGTCTTGGCTTGAGTTTTAAGGCACCAAGCGATGAAATAAGATTCGCTAAACTTGATAAACTCGTAGAGATATCTTGAGGCATGGTATGGTAATTAGGTCTTAACACGTTGATCTTAATTGATCCAAAGGAAGAAATAGGAATGATTGAAAGTGCGACCCATAAAGTGAAGTGTCAAGTTGAAAGTCGATCGCGAAATAAGAAGTCGGAAACATATTAGACTATAGAAGAAAATTCGAGGAACTAGGAATTGATGGGACAAGGATGCACCACTCAATTGAGTGATATTTTTAGAAAAGAAAAAGAGAAAATCCAAGAGATCAGGGATTTGGACTAGTGTTAATAAGACCCACTATAGCTCTCAGAGATGGAGCGAGGAGTTCTAGCGTAGTGATAACACTACTGGTGCTTGACCTGTAACAACGGATCTGAGCCTAGGGACCAAGGTAGAGGACTAGTGGTTGGCTTGTGGTTTGGGGTGTGATACCCATGAGTCAGAGCAACACAGTGAACTGTGGAGACGATCAGATGCTAAGGTTTGGACGGCAACATGGATGTTATGTACGAACTAAAGTTCAAGCTCCTATGGGCCGAAGCATTGTGGTAGAATCCCTAACCATTATAAAAAGATTGAAGACTTGGAATATGACCCAAGCTGGATAATTTCTATGAGGATTATGATAGTCAAAAAAGAATCAAAAGAAAGAAATGTAATTTCGAGCGAAGAAATAATGTTTGACAAACTATTACTAGAAATTTGTGGAAGGATTTTACTAGGATAATTGCATTCACAATAGAAACTCGTGAAGTTATGGATACTAAGACTTGATAAGTGGGCCTGTGAATTCAAAAGTTGTGGTGAAAAAGTAATTATGTTCATAGGTCGAGGTAGGTCTTGCCCAGGAGTGGAATAATCCCTGGCATAGACATGTTTTGTGGATTTACTTAGGAAATATGTTTCCCGGATTAAGCAAGTGGTGGAATGGTTGTTTCCCAGATAAGGAATTTGGAAGGAATTTAACTCTAGATGTTGATTTGACTCTTAGTTTCGTGTGCCTATGAATACGCATCCCAGGAATTGTGAGCAGTTGGCTCTGATTTAGTTGTCTTGAATCTTATCTTTGGTGATATAAAAAGGTTAGAGCAATAATAAGTATATCTTGGCACTCCCAAGAACATGAGTTGATCTTTAAAAATAGTACAAAGTCAACATAAGATATGATAAGTAATCAAAAGTGTTTTTCTTTTCGAGAGACATATTATGATTTGAGAAAGTATATGAAAAAGTTGTTAGAAGACATGAGTTTTCAGTTCCACTATGGAAATTCTATTTGGGTTGTGGGATTATAGGCTGAGTTATAAAAGCTATGCTAGGTGTTGCCAATGACCCAGTGAGAATCGAAAGTTATCCTGTAAGGTTTCCATTTAAGGTAGTTGTGTGAGAACTAAATCGTCTAGTAAAGAGCGAGTAAAATCTGCTCCTAGAATTGAGGATGACGGAGACCTTGTTTAACTTAATAATAAGATTTTTCTCACATGAGAGGGATATGAAAAGCATCGCTTAGTTAAGCTAGAACATTTGGTAGTACTAGGGTGAGATGCTACGAATGACTTATGGGTTTAAGTGCTCTAATTGATAGTATAATGGTGGAATGTTGTTTTATGAATGATAAATTGAAACGACATGAGAGTTCTGTGTTGAGACAAATTGATCTGATTGATGGATAGCGTTTGGAAGAGAAATAGTAACATGCCAGGATGTTAGGTTGCCATAAGAGAAATTGAGTTCTTGATAGACCTAAATTGATGATTTATGTGACCAGCCGCAAGAAGCTAAGAAATTATCTCTAAAGTTAATGTGCAATCGAGGTACTGATAATTGAGGAAAAGGTACGCCGAGTTAGTTCAATGTTATCAATTTTTGTGTAATCATGATAGCTGAGTTAGTTCAATGTTATCAATTTCTGTGTGATTATGACATATGCACTAGCATAAAAGTGGGTTGGGAGAATTAATAGTTAAATAAAATAAGATTTGAGAACACGATTAAAAGTGGTATTAGGTTTTATAAATTATTTTGGGATTCGTGTAGCCGTCGGTATAGAGCTACAACGGGATATTTTAGAGAATAAGAAACATGTCTGGTAAGCTTGGACCATATAGAAATGTAAGTTAGGAATGGAATTTATGACATTTCAATTGGGAGTCATTAACAATAGTAGTGATTCAATTATCACAGGCCAAATTTCGAGGACGAAATTTATTAAGAGGGGGAGAATGTAATACCCAGGATTTTCTTGAGGCTATAAATGGAAATTAATGAAAGGTATAAATGGAATATTCAGAAAAATGAGGCTTTAGGGATCACTATCGCAGTCTTAAACGACCGAATTAGCCGAAGGGAATACCCCGGACCCTAGATGATTAAGGAAAATGCAATGGTATTGACGAGTAATATGAGATATGATTTTAGGTATCAAAAGAAGTGGGATCGGGAATAATTTTCGGTACAGCTAAAATGCAGTTGTGAATCAGGCTCAGAAACCGAATTATTATAGGGGACTTCCGGGAGGTCAACAGAAGCCTGAGGGGGCTACAATTTTTTGTAAAGAACAACCCTTCAGTGGTTTCAGAATGAAACAATAGCCCGGTAAGGACACTGGGACAAAATTATCATTATCTAGTAATCTTGGATTATTAATTTTGCGTTTTCGGTATTGAAATACAAATTAATTTGATGTGTGAGGGCCTAAGTGCAATAAATAAATTGCCCAAGTGAAATTAAGATGGAAATTAGGGGGGGTTAATGTGTAATTTCTTTATATTAATAGTGTATTATATAGTTATATATATATACCACGCATGTGCGTGGTTGGCTTATGCGAATGTGCCAAGAAGCTTCATGGCCGAATTGCTTGGAGTAATGGCCAAGTTTTGATGCAAGTACGAGCAAGGAGTGGTGGCCAAGGCCCTTAAGTCGATGGGTTTGCTATAAATAGGTGAGGAGATTGAAGGGAAAAATGGAAAACGAAGGAGGAAGGTGGCCGAGAGTTGCAGTGAGAGAGCGAGTGGCCGAGAGCTTGAGGAATCAAGAGGGATTGCTGGGATCAAGACTAGTGGCTAGAGGAAGTAAGGAGGTTAGCCGGAAGCGGCCTGAGCAAGCAGCAACAGCAAGCGACAACTATGGCCGCAAGTTGTTGCAGCAACGTAGTAGCTAGCCACGGCCAGCGGCGGTTGCGACCAGCAACCAGCAACGGCAGGAGGCCAAAGCAGTGACCGGAGAGGCCAACTGCGGCCGGCAGGAGGGCTGGTGCACGCGGTGGCTGTAGTGCGCACATGGCAGGTGCGATGAGGAAGAAACAGAGGCGGGAGGGAGGAAGAAGAAGCAGGGGAGAAGAAAGAAAGAAGAAGAAAAGAAAAGAAAAGAAAAGAAAAGGAAAATAGAGAAAATGAAAAAAAGAGAAAGAAAATATGAAAAATTGGGAAAAATTCTCGAAAAAATCCTAAAAAATTTTGAGGATTAATTTGAGGCTATAAGAGCATGCCAAAGCTAGGAAATTACTCAGATGCGCATTTTAAGGCTTAACATGCATTACGAGGCAAAAATTGACTTTTCGCATAGGATAAGTGGTTTGATTCTAGCTGTACCTTGTCTTGAATGTGTGTTGGAGTATGTGTAGTGAGTTCTGGTGAGCGATTTTACCTTCCCAAACTTAGGATATTTGTGATTGGACCAATTCTAGTGAGCGGTTATACCCTCCAGAACTTGGGTTATTTTGCAAAGGCATTTCTCTTATGTGCTTGTGACAACTTTGCATATTGAATATGTGGTTTATTGCATCAACTGTTTTTCTTACAAATGAGTCGGTGCATGGCGTGTGATTTTCATATCATCGGGGTGTCAATTGTTCGTGTCGTTGTTGGGTCCGTATGGGACAGGATGGGGTCTTCTTGAGAATGAGACATGGTTAATCCTGGTGAACAAGTGACACGGTAGGGCACTCAAGGGATTAAGTATGTCGCGGCAAGGTCAACCCCAACGGTGTGTGGAATGAATTTTCCACGGGAGGTTGAGTATATCAGGGAGATTTCTCAAGTTAGACACGTTACATGTTGTCATTTGTCTGTATATGCCATGCTTATATGTCTTTCATGCATTATGTAAACTGTTTCATGCCATCATTTAGATGTTTTATCATCTAACCTAGGTTATGCCCTTGGAACATTCAACTTTCCAGCTAGGGACTGCTGCAAGGTCGAGGACATGGCCGGTGGGGCCGACGGTGTTTAGTTGATAGTCGTTGTACCATTTTGAAGATGTCAGTATTTACTTTGGTATATGTACGAACGGTTATATGATACTGCTGTTATCATTTTGTAATGTTGTAACACGTGTTTGGAAGTGGGAATACCTTGTATGAAACTCGTGGTAGGCCACGACATTTTGATGTTAATTATTCCGCTGTGTTATATTATATTTCTCTTAGTTTTAAGTCTATGGATCTTGTTAGTTAAACGAGTAAGACTGGGGTTCTCGGGATTTTTACCTACACGCGAAGATTGCTCTTGAAATCACCACGGGCTTCGGCCATTGTATGCGACGAGTGTTTCATCTGCATATGAAGATTATTCTCATGGCACCGCATGTGACAGACTTGGAAAAAAAAAAAGATTTCCGGGATTCCCTTATAGTGACGTGCCCGTGTAAGGCGAGGTGTTACAGTTGCTATTTGGGGTGGTGTTGTATTTCAATTTATTTACTATTACACATTGCATGGTGATGCATTGAGACATTAAGCTATGGGTTTGCATACATCTGGGATCATGCTTTGTATTCAATGGAGACGTGAGCATTGACATGACATGGTTTGCTTGTGAGTACTGACCTGTGTATTGTAGATGTGTATAGACACATGGAGCATTTGTATGTGTGAGTTCTTATGTGGGCGTAGCATAGCCTGATGCTTGACTTATGGGGGCTTTGACATCACGTTTATGCTGCATAAGCCATTGCATTTCTTTATATGTTGTATTACATGGTTTCTTGGCGCGCTAGTTTTGTCCGTAAGATGTACATCTATTTCGGAGACAGAAAGACCGTCCTGAGGGAGCGTTGGCTCATGAGTTCTACTATTCCAAGTGTCGGGAGTACCGCCCCGATGGAGCTTCGACTTGTGATTGTGATGCATAAGATTGGGGGTTCGAGTCCCACAACATCCCAAGATCCCTGAGATCTTTGATGTGGTGGTGTTCACAGTTCCGTTGTGGTAGCCTGTCATGGCTACTAACAGGTTTGTATATGAGGCCTTGGGAGCCATTAATTATGATCTCTTATTTGGGCCCCAAGGACCATATGTGTGCATTTATGCATTTCCAATTATGACTTGGCATCATTAAATCTTTAGCCATTCTCACACAATTCAAGTGGGGTGACGAAGGTGCATAACCAACATGAGTAAGAAAAGCACATTTATTTCCTTGGTTAACCATTTTCCAATTGTCAAATCCCACAGTAGCCAATCTCAAAATATTTGATGGATGATCATAATTCATAAATAGAAAACAGTAGAAACAATATGCTTTATCTTCTAAAGGTGGACATTCCAACCACCTAAATTGATTGAACCAATTTTTTTGAAAACTGCAACGTTGATTTCCAAAAGTGGTATTTCTGTAATTCAAAAGTGATAGTTGATATGGCCCAACTAATAGATATGCTCGTCTAATCTCATCCCGTGCATTAATGAGATATTCACAAATTTGCTTTCTTTTCCCTAGATCTCGTTCAATACAAGAAGACCATTGACATTCACGATTTGAATATGGAGAAGCTTCAATTTCAGGAGATAAACTTAAAGGAATTGATGTAAATTCACTAGATTGATTTTGTACACTATGAATTGAAGTACTTTCACTAGTATGATGATCTTTCTTTCTGAAAAAAGATAACAATATTTTTCCTTTCTTCACAAAAGGTTATTGTTCCTCTAAATTCTAAGATACACAAACAAAAAATAGCACAATCCAATAATCGAACAATTAAAATATTTAACTTGAGATTTGAGGCAAATGTAAGGCCAATACAACAACTGTATTTCAAGAGTTCAAACAAGAGAAGGAAAAAGTATGGTCGATTAAATATTCAAATCATAGATTCATAATAACAAATTCCAGGCTTCCAGCCACGACAATTCCTAACTAAACACAACAGTCAAATAGGCAAGTAGACACAAAGTTAGCAGGAAAATCACTTACTTAAAACTTGCTGAAAAAAGGCAGCGACTTCAACAACAAATAAAGCATAAATAGGTAAAAAACTACGGCAAAAAAAAAAAAATATCTAGATTTAGTTATCAATCCAAAGAATCAAAGAAGAGAAAACATATCAGTTATACAGATCTGGGCTCAATGAAGCAGATCTAGAAGTTTGGGGGGTAAAATGAAAACTTGAATCAGAGGCAGTGAGCGAGAGCGAGGGCGAGACCGACTAGACGAGCAAGCGTGGGGGCGAGGGTGAGCGAGAGCAAGAGAAAGGCAGTCAGGCAGAGAACGAGGGTAAGTGCGAGCGAACGAGCAAGAGAGAGAAAGCAAAGAGCAAAAGGCAGCAAGGGTGAGTTAGAGCGAGGTCGAGAGAGGAAGGAGAAGATAAGGGTTTGCAGGCATGAGGGCTAGGCTGGGAAAAATTAGGGTGGGTTGGACTGAATTTAGACTGGGCTATTACTAAATAATCAAAAAATTTACCTTACAAATTTAAATTTTTTTATGGGCTACCTTGGGCTAAAGCCTAAGGCAACTCACACATAAATTTGCCCCTGATTATTAGTTAATTCTACAGTGACATGTGAATCAATTTTAAAACTTTTACATTAAACATACTTTGAGGGCATTTGAATCACCATGTATGCTTACCCTCTTCTCCCTGACCATTAGGAGTATGGCCATCAAGATAGCTTAGGTATATGAGTTTGGTATCTCTAGTGAACCATACACAAGTAAGGGTCCTAGTATAAATTTTGCTGTGGACATCTCAAATCAGGTTATATAAACCTTAAATTCCTTAAACAAGCTTTCAGATCTTACTCAACTTGTTAGAAAATTGACTTGTTCCATATGCAATAATCAAAATACTTGACTATGACCACCAAACTCTTGTGGTAAGTTCTAAAATTATCACAAAAATTCTGAAAATATTAAAAAAAAAAGTTTCGAAATTACAAAATATACACTTCAATAAGAGACCAAAATAATCATATCTAGGTGTAAGGGTGCTCAAATTTTGACATGAACCAGAAAATTGGTTCAAACCGACCAATTTGGTTCTCGTTTCACATTTTTACTTCAACTAGTTTTCAGTCCAAGATGAAAAATTGGTTTAAAATAAACAATATTATTTATTAATAATAAATAATATTAATATATATGTATATAATGTATTATTGAAATGTAAGCTAGTTGATTTTTATTTAGATTTTTTAAATTTTTTGTTTGAGTGATATGTATAAAGACATATATGCATTTTTTTTAAAAAATTTTATATTAAAAAGTAAGAAAAAATATCCAAGACCGATTACGATTGACCCAAATCAAACCAGTCCAATCTTCGATTAGGTTACATTTTAATAAAATGTAAGCCAGTTGATTTTTTTTTAGATTTGTTTTAGTGAAAATTTTTATTTGAGTATATATAAAAAGATAAATGTGCATATATTTTTTAAAACTTTCATATTAAAAGTAAGAAAAAATATCCAAGATCGGTTACGATTGGCCTAAACTGAACCACTCCAGTCTTTAGTTTGAGATTTTTAGAAATTTTGGTCCCAATCTAGTTTGGTCCTAGGTTAATTCAGACGGAATAAAGACTCTTATCAACGTGTTAGTGCATTTAACTAAAAAAATGAGATAAAAATGTAGGTACGCATCAATTAAATACACAAAATTAGAATAAAAAATGGAAAAGTGGAACTCGCTCGAGAGGTTTTATTGCACTTCTTGATTCAACAATTAATTTATGGACATATTATTTGAACATTAGTTATGATATTTTTAATAATACTCGTGCATTAATCTATCATACATTTATATGAATATCATTAAAAGTTCCCAAATAACACATGAGATTAATTTAGGATGGTAGGATGGCGTAGACAGTTTGCACTATAGTAAGAGAGAAGAGGAGGAAGGCTGCGATGAGAGAAATAAATGCCCACGGGCTTCTGAAGTAAGTTTGATTTAGATTAGCGTACCATTTATGCCAAGGCATGTCGCAATAGGCGATGAGATTTGTGTACACATTTTTAAGGTTTTCGTTCATCTCCATGACCAAATCCTTAGACATTGTGTTGAACAAATCGGCTGCCTCCTTGTCATTCCCAATATAGTTGTCGATAATCCCTTTTGAGCTCAAAAGTTTGATATCCTGACTGTCATCAATGATGCGGTCCATGAACGCGACGAACGAAGTGATGTCGCTGCCAGCGGGGATGTGGCAACGCTCAAAGGCTATGAGATTCAAGAACATTGATTTGGTAAAGTCATCAACTATGAAATAGGGAAGTTTCAAGAGGCCGCCGTCAAAGGTGATGTCCTGGAGACTTTTGCTTTTGCTTTTCATGAAGCGGACTCCAGCCTCATGGAGTTCTATGGCTGGGCGGACGACGTTGTGTCTATCTCTGGGTTTATTGTGAGTGTGGAGTAGGCGTTTGCAGTTGAGGTCAAGCTTGTGCAAACACTTACCCATCTTTGGGTAGTTGCCTTTTCCTTGATTTGTAGAATTGGGGGCTGCATTTCCATGTTCGTTGTGTGTGTGGAGTAGGCCTTTGCGGTGGAGGTCAAGCACGTGCAAACATTCACCCATCTTTGAGTACTCGCCATCTCTAATGTTGTAGTTGAGAAAGTCGAGTATCTCCTTGTTCAATTCATTAATGTCAGGCTGCACAAATAACGTGAGGGGTAAAGCAAGTATGAAACCTTGGACATGGATGCCTTTGTCGCTCATACACAATCTAGTCAAAATTTGGGAGAATAGAAGAATGAAGGATATGAAAACTAAACGGTCATGCAATCAAAACATGAAAAAGCAAAATAATCATGCAATTACCAAGTTAATAAAATTGAAGAATAAGAAATAAATAATACATATGTCTAGATAAATAACACGAGTGTCTTGCAAGTGTCCCCTCCCTTTTGAAAAATTTTAAGAAAGTATTCTCAGACACACCATGTGAGTTTGCCTTATATGTGTTGTCAATATGAAAACCTGTAGAAAGTGTCTGTATTTTACAAGTAAATACAATAATATCTTATTGATAATATTGAAAAAAAAATAAAAAAAATACACATATAACAAAGTGTCATGTCACAAAATCTATTCTAGAAAGTCAAACTCTTGATCAACTTATGATTAGTCAAACTCCTGATCAACTTATGAATTGACTTTGAATACCTAATTAACACGAAGAACCCAAATTTTGAATAAGTTATGCTCCCGAATTACTTGAAGACAAATAAAGTGAAATAGCCTAACTCATGTAGAAAATAGGCACCAAAAATATCCTCAAGGGTAAGATAAGAATAATCACTAGAAGCATAGTTCACGCATGAGAAGGTTTTGAAGTACTTACATGAAGCCTTTCTTCAAAGGTAATTTTAGTAAGAAAATCCCTCAATATGAGGCAATCCTTAGGATTTAGAGTTCACAAATAAATCCATGCCCAATATGATGAAACATATGGTAGGCATCTTAAGTTCCCTTTATGTCACATGCCATAATAATTTAGTAATTTCAATCCAAATTAATATTGGACTCAGGAAAATAGGAGAAATCAACTACATAGGTAGGATCAACTAATTCCCCTTATGATCCTCACTATAAAGCTCAACTCAAAAGGAATAGAAAGATCTTAAGGGGTGAGCTAAATGTATGATACTCTACACTACTATTAGATGCCTATAAGCTATCTCCCAAATTATTTTCTAATCTAAGTATAGTGCCATCTTTCGATAAAGTTCTGAGATAATTACAATTATTTTGATTGTGCAAAAATCTCAAGTTTAGATCAATTCATAATAGTCCAAATCTCATATGAAATCTTATGAATTCAATTAGTTATTGACTTTCAAATCTGATTTATGTTTAGAAAAGAATGAGAAAATAGCTCAATGTATACCTCTACATTCTTTAGGATATGTTTGAGCCTGAGTAAAAGCAATATTGGCAACTGATTCTCTAGCATCAACATGTCAGCCTTGATAAACGGTATAACATAGAGATCTCCATGTTGGCTAAAGATGGGATCGTCATCAGAATAATAGTTTTCAAACTTGTATGCAACTCGTAGTACTTCAAGCATGAAACAGCCATCTAAGATCATCAATTGCACAAATCTCTCAGTGTTATCTTGCCGTTTAGCGTCGAGGGAATCGTATGAGTCCTTCAATTCTTGAGCCATTTCTGCTACGAGGGCAAAGACATCTTGCATGGTTAGCCCTGATTGATGGATGTAGTGGATTAGAGTGCGTTTCTTGTGAGCCTCCATCGATGCTAGTTTAGTCTCCTCGTGGTGGTACGGCCCGAACGACACCACTCGAGGCAAATAGGGTGTCTCATTAATGTTTGAGATGAAGGGAGGGACTTTGTAGATGGACGTTCTTTTCCTTCCCAATTGCTCGGGGTTGTTGAGCATGGCTTGCATCTCCACCACACAACTACCCATTTCTCTGTTTGCTAGATCTCGCTTACAAGATTTGCCTGTCAGCTTGATAAACTCTTACATTGGACAACTATAAATACACCTCAAGTTGGTTAAGTCAAGTTTATCTTATGGTTGTTAAGCTTTCAATTCTATGTTTAATGTTTACTAGGAGATGTTATATTATATCCCCCACCAAAAAAAAAAAAAAGAATAATCTGATAAATAATCTCTATGAACTAACTTAATTTTATAATAATTCTATACAAATTTGTAATAGTTTTACTTAAATTCATATTAATTCTATCTAAAATTAACAATAATTCAATTCATTATTATAAATTGTTGTCAATTTTGAGTAAAATTATTATGAATTGATTAGAACTCTTATAAATTTATGTGTGTTATGTCAAAATTTGTAGGAGTTATTAGTCAAACTTATTTGAAAGCATATCATTCTCTACCTTGATTTATAAGTTCATTTTTGATAATTTTTTAAAGAGGAGTAAATCAAAAGATATTAGGTGTCTCGTCAATTATAATATATTATATATTTTATCTGTCCAAACGTGACATATTATCTAATAACTATATTATTTTTTGAAAAAATGGTCCACATAGACTTGAGATATCTCCATCATTCACGTTAATTTTATTTTGACAATATTGGAAGAAGTTAGGGCCACGTAGACAGCCTTAGCTGGTGATGACATGCGGGGTGACAATCACCACACTGCAATGCCTGTGTGTGAGGGGGAAAGGTTGGAGAAGCTGAGACACGAACTAGCTCTATCTTTGGCCCGCACCAGCACGCCCTATATTAAATCCTCTCAACGTCCACCACAGATTTCATTTTTTCATCATTATGATTCGATTAGATCTAGGTTAAAATTTATTAAATTTCTTTAAGATTTATAATTTGAGATATTTATTTTTTTAACATTTTCTTTTAGACAAAAATTAAATTTACATGCCCAAAAAAAACCACAATGTCCCATTAAACTTATATTAAATTCTATTATTGTAAATTAATTAAACATAAAATATCAAATATACTCTTAAATGGAGAAAAAATACATTAATTGATAAATTGAGAGCAAAAACTTGAGAAAAGGTAAAAAAATATGTAACCACTATTCCAAACAGAAAATAAGAAAATTTCAAAAGTTCAAATAACGCTTAAAAAAGTATTTTGGAAATGTCTTAGGGTCTCGTTTCATTGTTTTCGACAAGTTTTTATTTTTGAAATGTCAAAAAAATACACATAAAAATATTTTTAGATCATTTTTATAATTTTAATAATATTTTAAAATTATTTTTATAATTCTAAAAACATCAAAATTAGACGTTAATTTATGGCTGATCATTTACCAAATTATTTTGAGTTGGCCCTCCCAAAGTCTATTGTGAATGAAACCTCAATATTATCCAAGCAGCTGGATTAATCAAACTTAATGAACTTACAATTCTTCTTAGCCACCCCAATAATTGGCAATCGATTTATTTATTCCTTTTACTTGTTCACTACTTATAAAACAAATTAGGACAATGTTTAGGACTTTTAAAGTGCTATGACGCTAATAAGATCGAAAAGGTTAAAATATTATCTAATTGGAGAAGGGGGTAAGCTGAAGTTATAAATAAATATAATAATAAGGCCATTGCCGGGGTTGTCGAGGCTGGCTTGCATCTCCACCACCCAACTGCCCATTTCTCCGTTTGCTAGCTCCTGCTTGCAATATTTGTCAAGCTACATCGGACCACTATAAATGCACTGCAAGCTGGTTAGGTGAAGGTCATCATAATTATGGTTGTTAAGCCGAGCCCACCCCTCTTCCCGATTAAATTCGCTGCAATTTCGTTTGATTAGCCATAGACTCTAGTCCGGTACCACGTTTATGTTTATTGGGAGATGTTATGTTATATTCCAATAAAAAAAAAATAATCTGATAAATAATCTCTACAACAAAATTTGATTTTCTCTACAAAACTTTTTGTTGCAAAAAATTCAATTTTCATAACAAAAAATTAGCTACAAAAATTTATTCGTTGCAAGAATTGCAGCCAAACACTCGTAACTAATATTATTTAGTTATAATTTAATATTTCATAAAAAATAACACATTTTTCGCTACGATAAGAGAAATATAGAAAAAATATTAATTTTCTACTATGATATATATCATAGCTAATTATCCCCATTTTTATAGGTGGTGATGTTAATTTTTATAGCAAATAACACATTTTTCACAATGAATGTTAAATTGTAGAAAAAACACATATTTCTCACTATAACAAATCATAGGGGAACATACTAATTTTCATAACAAACCAATTTTTTGTATAAAAAATTAGCTACAAAAATTTATTTTTCTCTAAACTTACACCAACCCATACAATTTAGATGAAATTTAAAACACAATATATAACTTTAAAAAATTTTAATTAATCAAATAAAATAAAACTAATGTCAACCACAATCTCCAACTTATTTGAATATAACTAGTACATAATACCAATATATATATATATGTAATAATAGCAATATTAAATCTTAAAATGAAAATAGTCAAAAATTAACATAATATAAAAATTTAGTTCCAAGCTTCTATCTTCCTGCGTTACTAATGCATGTCAAGCACTTGGGAAACAAAGGTAAAAGAAAAATCAGATAAATTAATATAATTTGTTTTAATATAAAAAAATTATTAATAATTCGATTAAAATGAACTAACCACGCTATAACTTAGAAATAACAGTACCAAACTAGTCCAATAATCACTCTTTCTACCTAAACCCACCCACAACTACAAAGAATTTGAATCAATCATTTATAAGATTGATTTGTTTGAGTTATTTGTAGGCATAGCATTTGCCATGTTTATTTATAAGTTCATTTTTAATACTTCTTTTAAAGAGCAGTGAATCACAGGTGTCATGTGTTTCACTAATTATAACATGTTATGTAATTTGTCTGTCAAAATGTGATATGTTATCTACTAGCTCCACTATTATAAGGAGAAATAATCTATATACACCAGAGATATTTACCTAGGAATATAAAAATTCTAATTGAGAGATCTTACTAAAAATTTCGTACAACTATTATACATTAGCATGTATAATAAGTAAGATTTTAGAAGATAAACATATATAATTTTAGAGCCACACTCATATTTATTTCAATTCCTTTTCAAATACTAATTTAATCGTCCAAAACTATACCAAAATTCAAAACTAGAAATTAATATACCCTATCAAAGTCTATTGTTAATGAAACCTCAACCCTATCCAAGCAGTTGGATTGGTCAAACGCAATGAATTTAGAATTCTTCTTGGCCTCCCCAATTGACAATCCATTTGTTTATTCCTTTGTCTCTTTGGCAGGCAAAGCATTTTTCATATTTATTGATAAGTTTATTTTTAATGCATTTTTTTTTAAAAAAAAGTGAGTTATAGCGTGTTACATGTCTCATAGTTATAGCATGTCACACATTTTTATTTTTAATATAAAATTTTAAAAAATATGCACATATATATAATCCAAATAAATTTTTTTATCAAAAAATCTAAGCAATTAATATATATATTATATTATTATTTTAATATAATATTATTAAAATATTATTAAAAACAAAAACTCCAACATGACACGTAAATTCAGCTAGTGATCACGTGTCATCTCACTGGCAATGCCATTGTGTGTGAGAGAGTAAGAGAAATGTTTAAATTGATTAAATCTAATTAGCTCTGTGTTTGGCACCCACCAGCCGCCCTCAAATTAATTCGTCACAACGTCCCCCACAAATATCATTTTCCATCATTGAATTGAGATTTTCCATCATTAAATATCATTTTCCAACATCAATTGATGTTAATTAATGATTTAATTGTTACTTGACTTTTATGGACAATTAAATCATTAATTGACAACACCTTCTATGATTTGTCTGCCATCATTGATAAATTGTAACATTAAGCTATAAATGCACTGTAAGCTGGTTAAGTCAAGCTCATCCTATGGTTGTTGAAGCTGCCAGCTGGCACAACTATAAACTGTAACATTCTTTTATTTAATTAAAATTAATAATTAAATGACATTACTTTCTTTCATTTGATTTAAATTATTTTTTAATTTTAAACTGACCTCAAACTAAATTAAATTAAAAATTAATATATAAATTAAGGATGAAATCCATGGGATTAATTCTAGACTAAATCACTTACTCCAAACTAGCTTTTCAATTTAAAATTATTTTGTTTATCGGACACAAGAATAAATTTATTAACTGAAAATATCATCATCAAGTCATTTGGGGTTAAAAAAGAAAACGATAAGAGGATACAAAAAATTTATGTGCAAGCACTCTAATTCTTATGTCAGATACTAAGAACTTAAAAAATCATAATAAAATCAGTATCAGAGATATACATATTTTAAAATGATGTCTACTTATAAAGAAATATGCAATTTTTTCAAATTTTATAAAATTAGAATTGTTTCAGATAACGTTCATCATGATATTTTGAAATTTATTAAAATTAAGATATTTATAAATAATATTTATTTTTTTCATAGAATTCTTAAAAAAAATATTTAAATATTAAAATTATTTTATTTCCGATTTTGTTGGTACCCTTCATAAGGAAAAAAAATACACTTTTTTAATGCAAAAAAAATTATTTTAATTTTTTTTAAATTTTTAATAAACTTTTAACATTATTCACGTTAATTTTGTTTTGACACATGAAAAACAATTTGACATCTCTATCTGTGAGACACAAGGTGGCTCTATCTTTGGCACCCACCACCAGCCCTCAAATTAATTCCTCTCAATGTCTGCCACAAATATCATTTTTCATCATTAAATTGAGATTTTACTTGACTTTAAGTACGGATTAAAAATAATAATTAAATGACATCACTTTCTTTCATTTAAGGATAAATTTGACGTTTTTATTTTTAATTAATCTATAATAATAAAATTATGTGTAATTATTTAAAAATTAATTGGACCATTATAATCATTTTCTTTTTCTAATATATAAACTTAACTTTTTTAATTAAAAAATGAAGACCGAGGCTCTCAGTTAATTATCCCAAATGGTAATATTTAAAATAATTTAATAAATTTTAACCTAAAATTCAATTACCAAAGACACATAATATAAGTAATTAATTAATTACAATATATCACTTAATTAACTGACAACTCAGCCGCCAGGACCACCACCACCACCTGAGGGCCTGCCCCATCTTTGCTTGTGCCCACTTCATTACTGCAGTCTAATATTGCACAATCAACCCCCACCTGCCAGCCTCATCATCTCCTTTCCCACTTGCATGCTTATCAACTTATATATATATATGCATGCAGTCCATTAAAATTATATTTAAATTAATACTTAGATAATGCACACTTATGATACATGAAAAAGTTTCGGGAACATCGGTTCGTTATTTTTAAAATACCTAAAAAGGTAAAAAAATATTTTTAGACTATTTTTATAATTTTAAAAAATTTTAAGATCATTTCATATTATTAGTAAAATGTCGAGAATGTGTTCCCCTCTATTAAATTTATATTTGAATTAATACTTGGATGATGCAAAGCTATGATATACAAAAATATCTTAGGGATATCGTTTCACTATTTTTGATATATTTTCATTTTTGAAATGTCAAAAAAGTAAAAAGAAAATGTTTTCAAACTATTTTATAATTTTGAAAATATTTTGAAACTTACATTATTCACTTGATTACAAGTCTAAGATTACTCGATTAATAGACATCTTTACTGGAGTGCAAACACTTGATACTCGATTAACTTTAAGACCAGAAATATAATCAGTATTCAACCCATCTTTACTTTATTAAAAGGATTATTTACTCTAGTATAAAAACATATTGGTCGATTATAAAAACGGCTTTACTCGATTAAAAAGATACTAAGAAAATTCAACATTAACATACTCAATTATCAAAAATATTTACTCGAGTACAAAATATTGATACTCGTTTAATTTTTGAGATGACAATTGCATAACATACTCAAGTATGAGATTATGGTACTTGATTATAAAATATTTTTACTCGATTAACATAATACATGTAATCGACTAATTTGAAAATGAGCTTAGCATTACTTGATTTGATTTTCATAAAATATTTTTAAAATCTTTACTTGATTAACGCAAGAGATTACTCAATTTGGCTCTCACAAATTTTATGAACTACTGGATTAATATGAATGTATATAACTTGATTATTTTGAAAATATACTTGAATATAAAAGTATCAAACTTAAGAGTATTTCAAAATATTTTAAAAATTATTAATAAACTAAATTTATTGAAAATATATTTTTTTATTTATTTAAAATTTTTAAAAATTATTTTCTCAATAAATCAAAATATAAATTTCTCAACAAATAATTTATCTGATGCTTTTTCCATAATTTACTAATTCAACTCTCTAACAAACAAGTAAAATCTCATTCTCCTACAAACATTTATTTCAAAGTATTTATAATGGGATTGGATACATGAGAGTTACACCACTTAACGCCTCATCGTAAGACCTCACCACTAGAAAATTCTGTTACGCCCAACAAATACTATGAACCTTTCCATACTAAATCCATTTTGAAAAGCACACTGCCTATACTACAAATTGAATGGTGGGTTGCAGTACCATGCCAACTCACAATCGCCGCCTGGTCAACAAGAACGTAATCATCCTGGCCTAAGCCACTGTCGGCGATGGTTTTCAGTAGCCACAAGGGAGTCGCAGGAGCGGCAAGACATAGTAGTTGGCATATCTTTTTGTGGATTTGGATATCAATAATGGTTGGGACTGATTATCAGTATTTTAAATTAATGTCCACATTATAAAAAGAAGTGGGATTGAATCTCTCAATATAATTTTCAATGTCTTAAGTTCATATGAATACTCGCAAGTATATAGAGAACAAGATGAATTAAATGTCCTTAACTGAGAAGGGTCCTAATCCTTATGTAAGTTTGGTGAGATCAAATACTCATTATTTATTTTTAAGATTCTTGGGCTCAACATTTACGAGTTGATGAAGGATTCGTTCGGGTCAGATTAGAATAACAATAGTAAATCCCCTATATTTGTTCCAAATTTTTCAAAATGACACTTGGACAATCCATCCCCAATCTCGGCCCCTTCCCTCAGACCCGACCTCGGCCCAATCTAATCTCCCTTTTGGACCCAATTTTGACCCAACACCAGCCTGCTACGACATCATTGCAAACCCATTGGATATCCGCATAGCCTTCTCAGATCTCATTCTCATTAATGACAAATCTCATCTACATTAATGAGGTCTCATCGCCACCATACTACCACTTGAGAACCTCCAGGGCGTCGTATAACTAGTCCCATCACCTGCAAGTGCACGTCTCACGCATGCAAGAGGACATCTCATCCTCCTATATCAACCAATTCTCTTTAGGGTCAATGTATGTTTTGACCTCTGACTTACTGATATACTATCTCATCTTACTCTTTTACTCACTTGACTGTCGAAGTGCTTGCAGGTGCCAGCCGCCCCCCGGACTAATCCGTCGTTGGAGTTGCGCCCCGCATCCGATCGTTCTCTTTTGGTCAAGAAGGAACAACACCTATTATTGTTTCATTATTTGGTAACAAGTTAGGATTTTTCATCGTCCACTAGAGATAATTTAATATCTCACCCATTAAATGTTCCCTTATCAAATATTAACTTACACATTGAAAGATCATTCCAGGTTTGCCCCATGAAATTATAGGCAAATTCGAGCCAACTTTTTGTGGACACAAATAATTGCATCATTGATGAGTAGTTCACTTGATTTTTTTATGCAAGCACAAAAGCTTGATATTTTTAAGATCTTGTCTCCAATCGATTGATGAATATGTAAGGGCCTACTCTAAAAAATTCTCACTAGTATAGGATATTCGAAAGGAGGTCGTCACGGTGATGATATAGAACAAAATCATATTAAAACAAACAATTCATTTCATTATTAGCAGCGAAAACTTAAGTAAGATTCAGTTACATTTCCAATACCTCATAAGTCTAGGTTCGAAGGTCGTACAAAATAAATAAGAAACTCTAGTGTGAATTAACAAAATAAAACTCATTTCATTACAAGCCTCTCCAAAATACTACTAAGAATCTTTAAACTATGACGCGTCTCCGTACACCATTATCCCTGGACCTTAGTCCCACTAGACTCGCCCCCAATAACAGCCTTTCCTTTACCTGGAATGACAAAGAAGATCAAGTAAGCCACAAAACTTAGCAAGTTCGAGAAATAATAACACTGAATAGGATCCAAGAACTTGGTGATGCCAAAAAGAGTAATCAATGACTCAACAGTTATGTACAAGATTCATAGTTTGTGAATTTATCAATTCAAATTTAAATATATCATGCCACCATGTACCACTATGCAATTGTGCATAAAATTTCAATGTCAGTATCAAATCTCGCAAGCTCTCAAGCCTTCAATCAACACATGCAAAATTGCATCATTTCAATAGAATCTCACAAATAAATATGGAGTCAACCTGTCGGGCTATGACCACCTCGTCCCGCGCCAGGTGCTCTAAGGTACATATTCCCTCTGCACAAAATAATAGGTACATAAAGATAAATAATACGAAATATCATAACATGAACATACTGAATGTGTACAAAACGTGTCATGCATTCGCTTCCATATATATATAAAAACATCATGAAATTTCATATCACAAGCTGTTGTCATACTTATATATATATTTTTTGCCCATCCCACAATACTTGATAGCTTTCCACTCATATCAAGTATGCACACGAGATACAATGATTTATCCAAGAAATTATTTAATCAATTTCTAAGAGGCTTATGAATTCTGTACAATTTATTTGAATGTGTACCAAGTATTTATATATATATATATATATATATTTTTATACATATAATTTGAGTTATTGAAATTAGGACATCAGTAATCAGATAAGATATATTCAGTTATATATATAAATATTTGGATAAGGATGGGGTGTATTCGAATGAGGCATCTATATATATATGTATAAGGTTATTCGAATGGCATATGTATATATATATATATAGGTTCTTCGAATGGAACAAGAGTCATTCGAATGGTGTGAGTATATATATATATATATGTGTGTGTGTGTGTGTGTGTGTGTGTGTGTGTGTGTGTGTGATTCGAATAAGGCAGAGAGGGCATTCGAATTGTGCTTTGATTATATACTGTGGCATTTGAATGGTGGCATTAAAAGGCAAGGCTCTTTCTGATGAGGTGTTAAAGACGCAAGGCCTATTCGAATGATGGGTATATATGTATATATATATAAGCTATTCGAATGAAACAATGGGTATGCATAAGGGCTATTCAAATCATGTGAGGGTGATTCGGATTAGTCCAAAGCAATTCAAATCGGCATGTATATATTTAGATATATATAGGTGATTCAAAGTAGTAAATTCTAGATTGTTCGCTAAGATTGATGGGGCCATTACGGACTCAATATAAAGCCAAATAACACATGTAATATATCAAAACAAAGCTTAGGATGTCTAGTTTACAAACCAATAAATGAATCTCAATTTGGAGATGGGAACAAAAAGTTATAGGCCAAAGAACACCAAGTGGTTAGACTACATGAAAATAGTAAGCTATGAATTTCTTGATAGAAATTAATTGGGTTGTTACAAGTTTAAAACGTAACCAAATTATTTGAATAATATATCGAATCGAAGCCTATGAAGTCTAGTTTCCAACATATCAAACAGATCTTAAATCAGATATCATCACATGGAGATATACCTAAAAGAATGAAACATGGTCAGATTCACATAGGGCATATGTATTTATATATATAGGTATTATTCGGATAGGTCAAATGGCATTCGAATGGATTTGAGTAATTTGGGTGAATTTACAACCTTTTCAAAGGCCATTCAGATGCTACAGTAGCTTATTTGGATGGTTTATTTGAATTTTGGTGAGAGTGATTCGAATGGGGGTGTATCTATCCAGATAGGCTATTCTGGGTAGTTTTGACATCATTTGGTAATTCGAGCATAACTCTCTCGTCTGAGCTCCAATTGAGGTGATTCAAGATGCTATAGAACGTAAAGGAAATTATCTACAAATTTAATGTTTTGAGTTTTGAGAGATTCTATCTTCATCAAGGTAAAAATTGGGCTTGAAATTGCTATCATTGTGATTTACCCGGATATGGCTATCTTTTGAGTGTAGCATTCGGATGGGTTTGGTATATATTCGGATGAAGCTATGCACATTCTTTTACCTTTTTACAAACTGATTTGGATGAGACACACACTCATTCGGATGTTACTCACATGACTTCTCAAGACTCATTCGAATAAGATACACACACACACACACACATATATATATATATAACACTACTTATTAGAATGTAGAATGAGCAAAGTTCTTCATCCTTCCCTAGCTATATAAATGCCATTCATGAAGGAGACTTGGGATGATTCAAACCCCAAAGAGACATCAATGAGATCTTGAGAAAACAAGTAGAGAAATCCAATACACACAATAGAGGGGAACCACATACAACAACTGGCATATATATATGTATATATATAATCCCTCACAATGACTAAAATGAGAAAGCTAACAAGAAGACTCGCATGAGAACAAGAAATAAATAAGAGAACTTGTACTAAAAATAAAAGGAGAGTGCAAGAAGAACTTGCCTGAGGAGATGTCCCAACAGAAGAACAATTGAAACTCTTTTACTGAGGCTCAGGTCGCCAACAGAAAAATGGGAGATGAAGAAGAAGATGAAGTAGAAGTAGGGAACGGAGAGGAATGAAGAATGAGCAATGGAACAGTGGCATGAAAAAGAGAAGATACGGCCTGAAATAGGAGATTGCACACAACGCAACAGATGGAGGGTTGGCGAAAAAAGGGAGTGCGTACAGATTTGCACGCCAACTCCAGGAATTACCAAAATACCCATCTTTTCATATTATAGACAAAAATATCCAAGGGCTCTATTGACAAATGCTAACTTCATTTATTTTCTTTTTCCATTTTCTTATTACACCACCAATTCTATTATTTTCAAATTATTTATCACCATGGGCCAAAACCCAAACCACATATACCCCATATATATATATATATATATCAAGCCCACTAGACTTAATTTTTCACTTGGGTTAGACCCGTGACCTCATTAACTAATTAATTAAGGCCTATTCACTTACATTTTTGATCTCATGAACCATACAATAAAATTATACAATCAAAAATTATTTCTCTGCCATCAAAGCAATTTATCATTAAATATTAAAATACTTAGACCCACATTTAAAATGCCATTAAACTGACATTAAGTATTAAAACACCTAGACCCACTTTAGAGTCGTTATAGAATAAGATTAACTCAATTTGTAACACCCAACTTTCTCGGGCATGTTATAACTTAGGATAATTCTGAATTTTTTTTTTCCTAAACTAATTGATAAATCACATCATCCCTCATCCCAAAATTTCCATCTATCTCGAAAGAGAATCAACATAAACATTAAATGTGAAAGCTAAGAATCGAACCTAATATTACAAATACCATAGTTCAGACAATAAATCAATGTCTTTCAAAATGTTCAGAATGTTAAGTAGTAGAAACTTAATTACATCGATTTCAACATCATAATCATAATTTATCGTGCACTTGTTAAGTGCAGTCACGGGCTTCTTCCGTATTTGCTTCTGCTATAATAACATGTGGACGTTTGAAAATTTCAGGGGCATAACTCAAGTTAGATGATAAATCATCTATGTACTAGCCCGCCTCCCGGAGCCTCTGCCGGCGTAGAGGATCCATGAGAATGTCATTATATGGATGATACCGAACAATAACACAAGCCAACACTAACACACAATCCATATTTAAACCATAACCTTTTTATCACACAACATTTAATAACCATCCTTACATAACCGCTCGCAACAAGAGCCCACTTGGACTTATATAACATACTCTATCTCAAGAACATGAAACATTTTCCTGACTAAGCACAACGACACCCAGGATCTAGACTCGAGAGAGCTTTGCACTTGTTATCATGGTACAACGACCGGGACCCAAACCCCGTTGAGTATACCCGCAACTCAGGAGTTCCTCTTACCTAGAATGATGGAAAGCAAAGGGTGAGTCGTGAGACTCAGCAAGCAAAACAAGAAACAAGGCTGGTTTAGCTAAAGACAACACCCTAAACCACACGCACGCCATGTGCAACTCAAGTAACAACTCACACCCCCGTGCCCAAGACACACACATGCACGACATGAACCACAAGTCAAATGAAAACCACATAAATCAACATGCACATAATGGTCCTTGGGGCTCACATAGAAGACACTGGCACCAAAGTCCCCAACAAACCTGCCGCTGCCATGAACTGGAAAGCATGAAACCATGAGCCAAATATATCCTTGGGCCGGTACTCTCGCCTGAAACGGTACGGTCCTCCCGTCCATGGCAATAACGCCAACCTCAAGTCAGTACCCCTGTCTGAAATGAAACGGTCCTACTATTTGTGATAACAACCTCGGATCAGTACTCCCATCCAAAAAAGGTACCTTGAGTAATCAGAATCACCGCACGCATAAAACCATGCAATACAACACATAAGAAATGCAATGGCTTTTGCAGCATAAATGTGATGACAAGGCCCCCATAAACAAAGCATCAGGCCATGCTACGCCCACATAGGAATTCCTTTATTTTCCACTTGGCGCGCGCATGCAAACCACGCCCCGCCTCCCCATGCACTGGTGCGTGCCGCCACGCGCTTGACCCAACTGGGTCATCTTCTCCGACGGCCACTTCGCCGCCGACGACCCTGCCGATCCACGAAGCTTGGAAACAAACTTCTACCCCCCATAAAT
This sequence comes from Diospyros lotus, assembly GCF_014633365.1. Taxonomy (NCBI): domain Eukaryota; kingdom Viridiplantae; phylum Streptophyta; class Magnoliopsida; order Ericales; family Ebenaceae; genus Diospyros; species Diospyros lotus. The sequence continues at coordinate 1,654,943 of NC_068349.1, read as the reverse complement.
CCGACCCCCTGATCTCGAAAATGGCCTTAAAATGTAGAAAAACATCATGAAATACCTCAAATCGATGCTTGAAGTCTTGGCTTCGACGAAGGCGTGACTTTCCGGCAAGGCTTCATTTCTTCTCTTCCTCTGCTCCGTTAGCCACCAAATGCTCCAGAAATCTTGCCCACGACGCAAGGATTAAATCCCTACACACCAATCTCTCAAACACTGCCCTAATCACCCCCTTCTTGAAGTAAAATTTCTTGATGAAGTGGGTTGTTCAAATGCAGCTATTTATAGCCAAAACCAGCCACGAGTTGTCCCATCAAGGGCACCCATTGTGGCATTAATGCCCCCTTCCTCTAATTGCTTGTTGCAGGCGGCGCCAGAGCATAGCCATTGCGCCTGCTCCGATTTTTTCTGATTTTTTTTATATATGTAATATACATATATACATATATATATATGAATTTATATACTGATTTTTGTAAGAAAATTATAATTTTTAATACAAAATCTTTATCTCATTTTTGGTATTTTTTTTTACAACAACTATGTTTATATATTTTACACAATATAAATAAATTTATACATACTTGACTCTATTAAATCCACTAAAATTCTAATAATTTTACTATGGCTCAAAATACCCAATTTATGCTTATTATTCACGATGTCCCAAGGTATTACATTCTCCCATCCTTACAAAAATTTTATCCTCGAAATTTGATCATTCTTCGCTCATTCTGACTATATGATCTTCAAATAGGTGTGGAAAATTAACCTTCATGTCTTCTTCCCGCTCCCATGTTATCTCTTCACTTACCGAGTTCTTCACAGAACTTACACGAGCGGGATTGACTTGTTCCTCAGAACTTGATCCCTATGATCCAAAATTTTGACCGGTTTCTCAAAGTATAAAAGATTTTCTTGAACCTCAATAGTTTCGGTTGGCATCACTTGAGAGGGATCTGGCTCATGCTTACGGAGCTGTGATACGTGAAATACATCATGGAGATTTGATATGGCCATGGGTAGAGCGAGTCAATAAGCAACCGGTCCAATTCTTTCCATTATATCATACGAACCTATGTACCTGGGACTTAACTTGCCCTTTTCTATTGCTTTGAGTTACCATTCTTAGTGGAGATATCTTTAGATACACTTTGTTACCAACTTGGAACTCTAAATTCCTTCTTTTAGTATCCGCGTAGGATTTTTGACGATTCTGAGCTTCCTTGATTCTCTCTTAAACGATCTTTATTTTTTCTAACGTCTCCTGAACTATTTTGGGTCCCAAGATTTGACGTTCACCTATCTCAGTCCAGCATATCGGGGACCTACATTTTCGTCCGCATAAAGCTTCATATGGAGCTATTCCAATGCTGTTGTGATAGCTGTTATTGTTAGCAAATTCTACCAACGGTAAATGTTCCTCCCAGCTTCCTGAAAGTCAATAGCACAGGCTCGCAACATATCTTCTAAGGTCTAAATGGTCCTTTCTGATTGACCATCAGTCTGGGATAATAGGCTGTACGGAGCCTAAGCTGAGTACCTAAACACTTTTGCAAGCTTCCCCAAAACCTAGAAGTGAACCTTGGGTCGCGATTTGACACAATACTTACAAGTACTCCATGCAATCTGACAATCTCGTTCAGATACTGCTAAGCTAGCTTGCTGATTGGTTAACTTACTTTCATAGCCAGAAAATGAGCAGACTTAGACAATCTGTCAACAACTACTCAAATAACATCATTCCCTTTAAGACTTCTTGGTAATCCTATCACGAAATCCATCATAATATGTTCCCATTTCCATTCCGGGATTTCTAATGGTTGCAGACTTCCACCCGGTTTTTGGTGCTCGGTCTTGATCCTCTAGCATGTATCACATTGACTAACGTACCTTGCCACACTTTTCTTCATTCCGGGCCACCAATACACAGCCTTCAAATCTTTGTACATCTTAGTGGTACCAGGGTGTATCGAGTATCTGAATCAGTGGGCTTCTCCCAAAATTACTTGTTGTAATTCCTTCACGCGAGGCACGTATATCCTTCCTTGAAACCGAAGAATATTTTCTCTTACCTCAAATTCTGGTCTCTTTGCTCGTCTGTGCTCATCAATCCATGACTTAATTCGAGAATCTTCTGAATAAGCCTTCCGTATTTGATCCATTAATTCTGGTTGCAAAGTGAGATTAGCTACATAAGTAGAGTTACCTCGGGAAACTATTCCCACTGTCATCAAACTAAAAGCCTCAACTAGCTTCCACTCGAATGCCATCATTCTAGCCACAAAAGTGGTTTCTTTTCTGCTTAGGGCATCAGCCACAACGTTATCTTTACCTGGATGGTATTAGATAGTGTAGTTGTAATCTTTTAACAGCTCCATCCATCTCCGTTGCCTCATATTCAAATCTTTCTGCGAGAATACATATTGTAGGCTCTTGTGATCCGTAAAAATTTCAAACCTCTCGCCATATAAATAGTGCCTCCAAATCTTTAAGGCAAACACCACCGCGACCAACTCCAAATCATAGGTCGAGTAATTTCGCTCGTGTTTCTTAAGCTGTTAGGACCCATAGGCAATGACCTTACCATGCTGCATCAGAACACATCTCAAACCATTTCTTGAGATGTCGATATACACCATTAATCCTCCTGATCCATTTGGTATAGTAGTACTGGAGCGGTCGTGAGTTTATCCTTAAGCATCTAAAAACTTTTTTCACACCGCTTATTCCAATTGAACTTCACCCCTTCTGGGTTAACTTGGTGAGGGGTGTTGTGATCCTAGAGAATCCTTCCATGAATTTTATATAATAACCAGCTAATCCCAAGAAGCTCTTAACTTCTATAACAGACTAAGGTTGTTTCCAACTCTTCACAACCGCTATCTTTGCTGGGTCGACCGATATAACATGCCCCAAAAATGCCACTTGGTCCAACTAGAATTCACACTTGGAGAGCTTAGCATACACCTTATGCTCTTGCAACATTTGCAATACCACTCTTAAATGCGACTCGTGCTCTTTCTTCGAAGATGAGTATATCAGTATGTCGTCTATAAACACGATCACGAACTTGTCCAAAAATGGTCTGAAAATTCGGTTCATGGTATCCATAAAAACTACTGGGGCATTGGTTAACTCGAAACGGGTCACCATAAATTCGTAATGCTCATATCAAGAACGAAAAGCTATCTTAGGCACGTCTTCTGCCTTGATCCTCAATTGGTAGTACCCTGATCTTAGGTCAATTTTTTAGAAGACTTTGGCTCCTTGTAATTCTTCAAACAACTCCTCTATTCTGGGGAGTGGGTACTTATTCTTGACAATTATCTTGTTCAGCTGCCGATAATCTATGCACATCCTCAAACTCCCATCATTTTTCTTAACAAAGAGCACTGGCGCGCCCCATGGCGACATGTTCGGTTTGATGAATCCCTTATCTAACAGCTCCTGAAGTTAGGCCTTTAATTCTCTTAATTCCGCGGGAGCCATTTTATACGGGGGTATGGAAACTGGACTTACCCCTGGCACAATTTCTATTGAAAACTCAATCTCTCTCTGTGGTGGCAATTCAGGCAACTCTTCGGGAAACACATCCCCGAATTCCCTAACGATTTGCACTTCTTCTATTTTTAACGGTTCCTCTTCTTCCCTTGGACACAAACCAAGTACCCCTGAGCCCCTTTTTGTAATAGTTTCTCAGCCTTTAGTGCCGAGATCCATTTCCTTTCATTTGCCCTATTTTGCCCTCGAAACTTGACATTCGAGTCTCTGATCCTGAGACTGGCTGTCTTAGCTTTACAATCCAATGAGGTGTTGTATTTGGTTAGGAAATCCATTCCTAGAATCACGTCAAAATCTTGAAATTCCAGAAGGATTAAATCCACCGAAAAATCAACTTCTCCTATCTGAATTTTTCTATTTTTATATCTTGAGGAGGTTTCTAGAGACTTCCCTATCGGGGTTGCCACGATCATATGACAGTTCAAGTTTTCTGATTTTTCTCCTAGTACTTCAGCAAATGCATGCAAAATGAATGAATGACTTGCTCCTGAATCTATCAAAACATGCATAGGAATACCAGATGTAAACATGGTACCTTCAATTATGGCTGGGTCTTCTTTCGTATCTTGCCGAGTCAGATGAAATACCCTTCCCTGCCGCACCCTAGCATTTCCTGATGACCTTTAAGGTTGACTCATCTGCCGCGTTTTGGGGCAGTCCCTTGCAAAATGTCCTGTCTGCTGGAAGTTAAAACAAGTTATTCCTTTCTTGGGGCAGTTTAGATTGATATGTCCTTTCTCTCTACAGTTGTAGCAACCTTTCGTTCCTAGCCAGCACGATTTTTTGGGGTGTTGCTTCTGGCATTTGGTACATGGATTACTTGGCTTGAACTTAGGCCTCTTGAGATCTAACTTCTTGCCCGCTCTATGATTACTTGCATGTTGACTTTCTACCTGAATAGCTTCGATCCGGCTTAGATTAGCCTCAATTATGACAACTTGTAGTACTATCTCCGCATAGGACTGAGTACTTACGCTGCTCAAGGCTCGCTGAAGCCTTAGATTTAGTCCCCCCAAGAACTTTTGGGCTTTGATCCTTTCATCTCCTTCATAAATGAGCATGTACTTAATCAATCGGTTGAAAGCATCTTCGTACTGGGTTACGGTCATATCCCCGATTTGCCTTAACTCCATAAATTCTCTCTCCTTCTTCACTCTCGGACTTAGAGGAAAGTATTTTTCATTGAAGAGTTCCTTGAATCGATCCCAGGTGACATATGGTGCCCTAGCTTGAGGGGTCATTGCTCACTTAACTCCCTTCCACCATCTGTCTGCCTCATCTTAAAGCATGAAGGTGGCACAGTTGACTTTCTCCTCTTCTTCACAGTGTAAGTGGTCTAGCAGCTTCTCTGTTTGTTTAATCCAGAATTCCCCTTTGCTGGAGTCTGCCCTAAGTTTTCCTTGAAAGACGGGAGGATTATGTCGACGGTAAAGGTCGAGCATGTTAACTGCATGGCCGTCCCGGGAGTGAGTTCCTTGCATAAATCCTATCTTGCTTCCCATTATTCGCTCCATTTGGTCAAGTCGACTGCTCTCATTCTCCTGGCTAGAGTTGCCTCTCGAATTGTCACTTGTATTCCCCTCTGCATCGTTAACTCGTTGATTGCGTGTCCTATGTCTTACAGCTATCTCATTTTGGGTGTTCACCATCTGGAAAGAAAATAACATTCTTGATTAGCTTCACGAAGTCTTACCATTCGTTAAAGTTTAACCTTCATTAATTTTTACAGATATTATACATCTGACTACAAAATGTTATAGGTAACATACTACATAAGTCATGGAGATAGTTAGAGCATTTTCTAGCTATATCTACTTTGGTCCGAACGACTTTCATATCCATGCGTTCTTTTCGTCCTCGGACTCATACGGTGGTCCCTCGAGATCATCTCTAACCTATTCGATTTCCTCCTCATTCTCGGAGTCTGTGTCTTTGAACTCAAGAGGGTTATTCTCGACCCAAAGCACGGGTACATCTTTTTCCTCCTCCGCCTCGATCGGGTCTTCCACTTCTTCTTTGGACTCCTCTACCAGTACCGGCACATATAACTCTGCCAGTTGTTCGCGAATCTGCTCTCAATAAAGATGCAATTCAGGAAATTCCTCGCCCTGCTAGACCCAATCGACGAAGTCTTGTAGATCGCCTTCCAAAACACTAACAAGCATATTTATTTGGAACTGGACTAAGTTAGGCCAGAGTCGGTAACTAGGGGGTACGTCATCGATGATTTCTTCCATTTGGACTAGATGCTCCATGATGCCTTCGTCCGGTTCTAGGTTCCGGGTGTCAAAACGATGCACCCAATGATCAACTAATACCTATTCTGAGAAGTTTCCCACCATCCTGCCATCATAATCCCCGTTAGTACCCCTAATTGACCTCGAGTTGATACTTCTAAACATCTTAGATTCTCGATATAAGTGCTAATGTTCAGTCTAAATTCTCCTTTCTAAGTACCCTACTTAGTTGGGCTCTGATACCAACTGTAACACCCCACCTACTTAGGGCATGTTATATCTTAGGAAATTTGGGACTTATTTTTTTTTTCATGCCAAATTACATTGTTCCCGAAATTCCCTTAAACCTATCTAGTGCCAGGCGAAACAATTCATACACTAGATTTAAATAAAATCTTATAAAGCGGAAGCTGAAATCGAACCTGATCATAGCGTCTCATACATTGATAACTGAACATAGTTCATAATACCAAATTCTCGGAACAATACATAAGCTTTTAAAACATATATTCCTGCTATACATAATATTTGAAATATTCATGTAAAGACCCGCTCCCACTTTACGGGCGTCACCGGTAAATAATTGACCAGATTACTCACCTATCAAATCACAACAGAAGGTTTGGACTATGTTTCAACAGGAAATGCCCTAGGCGGGAACTAGGCTTCGTCCTTCCCTTCACTCCACTCAAGAATCGGTCCCAACTAAAATAAGAAAACGCAGCGGATTGAGACCCGAAACCCGAGTGAACTTCACCTCTCTTCAGCTCGCCTCATAGCAAGCCAGAGGTGACCCAGGCACAAAGCTAGCATATTAAACACTTCGCTGAGTATTGGGGATTTATGAGAACATACCTCGCTTATCTTTACTCCGTTCGAAACTTGGCTTTACCAACTAAGCCATATACAACGAACAATTTCACAATCATTTATCACATGATGATGATTACAACAATTAACTACATTTAACGCTCAACAACACACATACATTTAATCACATGGGTATACATACATAACACCACATGGCTACATACAAGAGATAATAAAATACACAACTCGGGCAACACCGCTAGTTGCCACAACAGCCTCCCGGCGCCATCCCTACTTGCATCTGGACTTGCAACATCTACACATGAGGTAAAACCTCATGAGTCACAAAGACTCAGTAAGGGTGAAATGCATGTAAATATGAATATAATCATGTTTATGTATGTCAAAGGCATGCAAATGAGGCTAGACCCACTCATCCTCACAACCCTCCAAGATTTGAGGCATCAACCTATCAGCCCTCACAACACTAGTCCTCCTTATGTCCACAGGTCCACTAGCTCTCGCATCACGTAAGTGTTAACCACTACATGCAAATGCAACATAAAAACATTATCAAACACATTTACCAACTTGCAAGGCCACCTCTACATGGGGCCATCCCTTACCTGGCTCGAAACCTCATCTCTGCCTCGGCACGAACTTCAGCCCGAACTCCGAGCTCTTTTAGGATCACCGCCTTCCCTGTCGAACCTTGATACAAATACACACAAACCCAACTCTATCAACATCCTGCATTAAACCAATGCCCTCAACTTCGCCACACACACCATCAAAACCATCCATCAATAATTTTCCAAACAACCCCGACATAGGGTTTAATCCAACAAATAACTATTTTACATTAACTCGCTTAATGCAAATAATTGGGGAAGAAAATATTAATTTATCTCGACTCATTTGGAGAGAAATTCAGAAACGCCCACACCGACGTTGCCTCCCGAGCTTCTATTTGCGCCCAAAAATCTCATTTCCGAGCTCCCGACACGCTCCTCCAGCCCCAATTTAAATTCCATAACTTTCCCCCATTTTTCTGGAATTTTTCGAGATTTTTCTCCATATTTTTCTTTTTATTTCTTTTTCTATTTTTCCTTTTCTTTTCTATTTCTTCTTTTTTTTTCTCCTTATTTTCTTTCTCCCGCGGCATTGTTCATCTTCTTCCTTCAATCTTCTTCTTCCTCATGATGCACAGCCACCCTCACGCGGCCGCACCACCGGCCCCTATCGGTAACTCCCGCTGCCGACTCCGCCACCAACAGCCACTGCCAATCGCACCGCGCCGCCTAGGATCGCTGCGAACCAGCTGCCAGCTTCGGCCTCCCTTACGTGCAATGCTGCCATGGCCGAGTCGCTACTCCAGGCCACCACTGCCGCTGCTTCACTCGTCGCTCGCCACCGCCTCAAACGTTGCTTGCGCGACTTCCACCAGCAGCTTCTGCCTCAGCCTCCATTGCCACGCCCCAAGCTCTAGCACCGCGGCCATGGCCGCTCGACTCCGCTAGCTGCTGCCTCCATCAACGCCACTGCAATCGGCCAGCAACGCTGTCGCTACAGGCCGCCTCCGGTCGGGCTTCTCTAACTCACAATCTCGCTCCATCTCTCTTGCAATGCCTCAGCCCAGCTCTGCCTCTCCCTTCTATGTTTCGGCCATCAAACGACAGCCATGGCTGCTGTCCTTCAGCTAGAACTTCTGGCTAGCCATCGACAACTCCAAGCTCTCACTCTCCCTCGCGCTTTGCTTCACTCAGCAAAGAGTTCTCTCTCAGCCTCTCGCGATCTCTCAAGCTTCTGCTCTCGGCTCCCTCGCAATCACTCTTCTCCCTCTCTGTTTTTAAATTTCAAAATTTGAAACATTCACAGCACTCATGCACGATATATATATACGCATATATAAATATATATATATATATATTACATATTAACCCCCCATATATCTCATTAATTACACTAGAGAACCCTTAATTCCACTTAGGAATTTAATAATATCCTTTGGGCCCTCCAAAATCTAAATTAATTACTCTCAAGCCACTTACATTCTTGAATCCCTCAAAAATTAATTACCGACATTTACTCGGGAATAACATTTTCGTCCCTGCGCTTGCATGGGACCTCTATTCGACCCGAAAACGCTTCAGAATTGCCTTACACGCAAAACCGAACCACCCTTAGGGTCCCCTCAGCTTCCCGGAGGTCCCCTACGACCATTGGGTATTGACACTCATTCGGGATTATACAGAATTTATTTCGAAAATTATTCCTAGTCGGACCGCTTCCAGCGAGTTAAACCTTGCCTCGAGATGCTCATCAATCTCTTGCCCTCTTCCCTGGACATCCAAGTCCCGAGTCAGTCCCAGCTACCAATTTGGCAATTATTAATAATTAATTACTCATAATTGACTTTTGGCCTTCCCGGACCACCTGAGGTCCTGCCAAAATAATCAAAATTTATTTATTTTTCAATACCATGTAATACTGGGTATTACATTCCACCCCCCTTAAAGAATTTCGACCTCGAAATTCACTTTGCCTTAATCTCTTGCCCAAGATAATCACATTCTCAGGCTACATGCCAAATTCCCATACTCGAGAATTTCGTAGCCAAACCACTTCCCAGCCTTTGCCTCAGGTTATTCCTACCTCAAGGCTTCACTTAAGCATTTGGGCCTCCAACTCTCGAGGACATTCATCAACCAATTACCGCTTTGGCCTCCAGCCAAACTGCACCACTGGTTGCTGGTCATGACTACTGCAACGATATCCATCTCCTGATGGATTTTCTCGACCTCGCAGCTTCACTTTGCAGTTTACTTCTCATTTTCCCTTCAATCGAAATGAACTCTCGCTACATTGCATCACTGATCAGTCTACCACGATTTTACGTCGATCACACACGGCAACGTTTTCCACTGCCAATCACACATGGCCACGATTTTACGCTGGTCCAACTAGCAACGTCTTAGCACTGATCATCGCCACAATGTCTCTTCTAGTGCCCACAAAACACTCTGACACCCATTCTACCATGGCATACTGCCATTAATCTCATGCATGCATAGTTTGAGTCAATCCTCATGGCAACCTCTCATTACCAATCAACTAACCATGCTAGCACTACATGGGAAGCAACCATTTGGCCCACCCAGCCAACTTCGACCATTTCATACATGGTCTTCTATCTTGACCAGCCGACCTTCATTTATCGATATGATTATGCATAGTCAACATACCCAACACCATGCCAGGAAATTTCAATCGTACGTGCATTACCCGAGTTCACCTCGAGTTTGGCGATGCACACTCCATCACATTCTCACCTCAAGCTTAACCATACTCAGCCACAAATTTCTCCCAACCAGGAGCTCTTCGCATAAGCACATAGACTACTCTGGCCTTCCTTTCTAGCTGATATTACTCACTAGTAGGGGTCCCATACCCATACCAGGGAACTCTTCACTGAGTAACCCCTATCAATACTTCACCCAATTCAATTTTCACAATCATGTCCCATGCTAGGCCTTACCTTGGCTATTAAACCCTACCGCGAGTCAAGGATCCTACCATTTTGCTTAAGGTCGCGGAACCATTAATCGGCCCTCCTCATCACCCACGGTGCGTGGCACAAGTGATTGGCTTATTACCATCTGCACAATCACTTATTGCATCGCACTTGTAGGATGACTCATGCCTTTGGTCCGCACCACAACAAGCTAACATGGTTACACCCCCACTCTTGTAGCGGTCTTCTAGCCAAGTTTACTTGCCCAGCTTCCATTTCATTGAGACTTTTCAAATCTCACCATTTCTCAACAAAGCCTCTTACTCTTGAGGCACGGAACTCCCCAGCCATCCAAAATCAGGTTCATTCTCAATTCGCAATAGACACCTGATTTAAACCATGCATAATAGTTCCCCTGGTCCTCTTCGGCAAGGACAACACCATGACAGCAACGAATCCCCTCCCCCACGGTCGTTGCATCTCAATTTTTTTCACAGGCACCAGCCTTCATGGCCATTCACACTCGGCTTCGAGGTCCTACCATGCACAATGGTTACCTTTAACCTTCCTGACAACATCTTTTCCCTGATAGCGACGGTGACACCACCATGCCATTTTAAAAGACTCGCTGTTCCTTGACTCTCATTAGTCAATGCAACCAGCACGACCCCACTCTTGGGCCACCTTCCTCGTATCACTTTATTACACTTATAGCAACTAGCTAATTCCCTGAGAGACTCTGGGTTCTCCCGGACTTTTTGTAACTTTTGCTTCAATCAGCTCACACCACTCGGTGAGCAACCACATGGGCTCTAATGCCATCATCACCGGCTAAGACGGCCTCTTGCCATCGCTTAGCGCCACATCCAGCCGCAACCGCGACTTAGGAGCCACCTACGCTATTGACTGACTACTCTCACGATGCCCCATGACCCTGGCCAGCCGCTGCATTGCTGTTGCCACTATCACCGGTCGGCGTCTTCGGTCGCCATCGGCTACCCTCGGTTAATCACCAATCGACTCCACTAGTTGCTTTCCTTCACACCCATTAACCTCTAACCACGAGACTAAATCTCATCAATTTGCCCATACACCAAGGCATTCCCCCTAGCTATATCACTCACAGCTATCAGGTGATTTCATCACCTAAGCACAATTCTTGGGAACCAATCTCATCCCATAAGCTCTTCTTTGGAGCTCTCATCACCCATTAGCGACATCTTAAATTCGCCCTCACCTTCCATCTAACCAACTTGATTAATTCTAGCCGGATCGCCTGGCTCACAACCAACACAACCTTCTTTCAGGCACTACAGTTGCAATCATCAACTACTACCTCGATATAAACTCCATGTTGAGTTCTAACCTAGTCAAGAGGGGGGGTGAATTGACACCTTTTAAAAACTTTAATGTAAAACTTATGCACGTATATATATGAGAAAACAAATTTAATATAAACCAAAATTGTAGTTGAGAGTACGGGAGCACTTAAATACTAGATGGATAATATGATATCCGCCAGCTGTGCTAGTATGTGCTTAGATCCAATATACTCTTCAAATTACAACTTGGTGAAAACATGTGATTTGAATGCACACAATAAAAGACTTTAAATAAACCAAATGGAATATTGAATGAGTACAAAGAATGATTAATTAAAGCAAATCATAATATAATAGCCAACAAGAATGTACGCCTTAGGATTTGGCCACACAAAACCAAAAACAAACAAGTATAATCAAGCAAGAATAAGTAAAGAGTGAAGAGAAGAAGGACACAGCGATTTATAGTGGTTCGGCCCTTATGGCTTACATCCACTACCTAAGGATTCCCTTCCTTAGGATTTTCAATCAAATCCACTATATGAAACTTTTCTTACAACCACCAAAGCCTTCACTTGGCTTCACCACCACCAAACTATTTCTGGAGTCTCACACTCACTAGTTTGGATTTTGTATGCTCTTTACAAGATAGTAGAGATTGAGAAATAGGGTTCTCTCAAAAATAATACAATGAAGTGTAGAGAACTCTCTTAGTTTTCTCTCAAGAAGATAGAGGAAAAGAAAGACTTAGAGAGAATGAAAATCTTGGCCAATGATGTAGAAAATAATAGGGCTTCCAAAAGTTATTCCAAAGCCTTCAAGAGATCCTTTTATATAGTGTTAGAGTAGGCTTTCCTTGATCAATCTCAGCCCTCCATGTGTCAAGTCTTCAAGCCAATCTTAGCCCTTCATTTGAATTCTTGATTTACCTTCCATAATCAGCTAACTTGATTGATCATCAAGACCTTTGACTTTTGTTGATCTTCAATCAGCCTTAAATGAGTAAATCAATTCCAATAATGCATGGCTGATTTTAAGGATTAAAATATCATCAAAATCCTTCATAATTCTTGCAAAATCAATCATAAATAAGAAATGATCAATTCTGACTTTCTAGTTGATCTTCAATCACCTTTGATTGTGCAATTGGCCCCTTAGCTTCCATAACAAGCATAGCTAATTTGAAATTTGAATTTAAACCTCCAAATGGTGTAAAATCCTTCCAAATATTCTCAAATATTGAAGCAAATTTGTCCAACAATGGAGATATCAATTATAACTTCAAAGGCCCTTAATTGATCAAGTTTCCATACTAAAAATGTTAACAACAAGAAGAGAATCAATTTGTGTAGCTATATATGCAAGATATCCTTAGAATATTCTCCCATAATGAAGATATCAATTAGCTATAATGAGGATATCAATTAGTCATAATGAGTAGGATAATTGATTCCATGATTTGAGTAGAGGATCCTTTTAATGAGAGAGAGAATCAGCAATAAAGGAAAGTAATATCAATCAAGGTTTAACTTTCAAAGCTTAATTTCCTCCATTAATGTTGAACAATAAGGCTGAATCTTTAACTTCTCCATTTGAATGCAATTCAAAAATTCTTCCATATTTAACTGAGTAAAGAAGCTTCTAAGAATCTTTAAATTTACTCCATGATTCTCTTACCATATTTAGACCAACGAGATGATGTAACCTTGATGAGTGTGCTCCACGTGGCTGCCATGTCAACAAAATGCCACATTAACAATGCCATGTCGCCAAGTTACATATATGGCAACTCCATATAGTGGACTACTCCAATCTCCTAAAAAAAAAAACTTCCATATAGATCTTTTGAACTTCCCAACAAAGATTCCATATATATATCTTCTAGACTTTCCATTCCAAGAAAAATTTTCCATACATAGCTCAAATACTCAAATTTCTAGAAAGCTCTCTAAAAACTTGTTTCCATATATAATGAAATCTCTATACCAATATAAGAAGTTTCCATATATAACCTGTGTCATGAAATCACTAGAGAATAGCTTTGTAAGCCTTATGAAGCTTCATGCTTTGTTAGTACATAAAATATAAATGAACATTCACATTCACACATACCAATCATCAATCATCAAAATCTACACTCAACACTCCACCCACTAGAAATCACCCCTGCCACTCCTGTGGAACTCACACTTCCACTCGATGCCGTAGGACTCACATTCCTACTCAGGCACTTGCCATCACGCTGGCTTTCCCTGGGTGATCTATCCTGTTAAAGTGGTAGTGCCTTAGGAGGTCCATTTAATGTTGTTTCCTTATGCTCAACTTTTCTCGGGAACACCTCTCACGTTCTACCCAGGACACATTTCAACTCCACCATTTATAACTCTCGCTACGGAGTAGCACTCTTTCAAGCGGCACAACTTTGCCTTGACCAACCATCTTTTATACCCTTGGATCTCTTTCTCAAAATTCGCCTAGTCTAGCCACCAGTACCCGCTGAACTTTTATGTACACGAAAATCAACAAGGCTTTACATCACAGTCCTCGAACCTCACGCTCTCACCATTGCCATTAGGTGCTACCACCTGGAAACTAATCCTGTGTCAACAACTGGAAACCCATCCAGTGCTACATGAGGATATTTCCTCAATTTCGCATCGACACATCAGGACTAACACTAGACTGTGCAATTGCAAGCCTTCACGAATTTCAAACCGTGCCTCAGCCACACGTTCAGCCTGCCACAACTCATATCGCAGGATTAGAAATCCTCATACTTGAAACTTCACACACTTCAATATTCCCATCTCATGGTTGGTTTCCAACTCGTAAGTCTCGCCCTCCACGGCACTTACTTAACATTCTAGAGCCATTTACCGACTCCACTAATCGACCCATCTTCTTGCATCACCGCAAGGTCACACTGGGTCCATCATCTCAATTTACCATAATCATTTCGATTAAATTTAACCACAACTGCGTTAGCATCCTTTAGCAAGGAGCATCGCCACACATCTTGTTTTCACACCACAAGATATCACCCCACTCAATTCACAAATTTTCCTACTGCTAAGACAACAAAAGCACTACCATGATACTTCAACCCTCACGAAATTTTAGGTCTGGCCCAGGCATAACCTACAGCATACCCCAAGTCTTCGGCGTCTAATCGTCTCCACCGCAGACAGGTTACTCCACATAGAGGGCTGCAATCCCTCCTGTGAACTAACCGTCTATATCTAGTGGTCCTTAGCATTAGACCCGTTAACCGTAAGCATCAACTGTAGCGTTATTCCCACACTAACCTATTTTTTTCCACGGGTTTCTTTATCAAATATCTCGAAATGCTATAACGCCTCAACATTCGTTAAACCGCCTCAACATTGCTTATTACTCGCAGCTGAATTGCGGAACTAACCACCGCTTTCGCCCCCTTATCGTGCATCTCACAGATCTTCAGCCCCTGACCATCTGTATAATCACTGTGTTGCCATGTGCTTTAGGCGAGCCAACACCTGGTCATCATTCCCATGTCACTCCCATAAACTGGCCCAACACTGGTTCCCCATCATGTTGCCTTGTGCCTCGGAGAGTCAACACCAAATCATCATTACCATGTTGCTCCCTTACACTGGCCCAACAACAGTTCCCAACAGCATGGCTGAGGTCCAACACTGACTTGCTTCCCCACCGAGCTTCCTACTTGACTACTACTCCATTAAAACGTTACCGCATTCCACGATTCCTCCTTAGGACTACTCTAGATGTCCTATCCCTTGCAGGAGATTCTCGGTCTCACATGACCAAATTTCCTAAGGTGCTGCTCCAGATCTTCGGCATCTGATAATCACTTGCAGTTCACTAAATTGCTTAGGCCCATGTGCCACTTGCCCTCAACGCGAGCCAACCCATTAGTCCTCTGCCACATGGTCCATAGCATCAGATCCGTCACATTGAGCCCTGCACCCATAACATCAAAGCTACTTAAAGCTTTCCCAAGCTACGATGGTCCCACTACCATCTTGCCAAAACCACCTTACTTGGTTATCCTTGCCTTGATAACCTCAAGCTCATACCATGAGCCTCGCTTCTCAAGACTCTACATCTCTTACCACTTAAGAGACTCTTAAACCACTTCACATCTTGAGGCCTCATGATCTTACCCCACAAGATCATACCTCACGCTCTCACTCAACATTTGAAAGTTTCAACTTTCCTTTACAATGGATCCAAATCCATCATAATTCCCTTCTCCACCAGCTCATCCCAGAGCTTGACTGTCAATCGATTTCTCAATCTACAACCAACAAGCTGAGCCTATCTCAAGCTCTGGCACTCATAACCATAGAGCACCTACCATTACCCTCCAGGTAAATCGAGACCTCTCGTCTCTTCTTGCACACCCATAGTGCATTTAGTCACGACGCCCGGCCTGGCCTTTCAGCACGCCTCGCACAGGCTTCCATGACTTGAAATATAAAATTCGGGGCCTCTACATTACTTGTCATGCCCCTGCTCACTTAGCATCCAAAGTTAGCATTTCTTCCGTGCGTATAGCCAACGGATCTCCTGTTGCCACAATTCACTACCCTCGGCCCACACACCGCTCATACCCTTCATTGGGTGACCTCCGTGTCTCCCATCAAGGGTCTTGTGACCTTAGGCATCATCACAACCCCAGGCATCACAATGAGGGTCTATTCACCTCTCATCTCCCGACCTTAGGCGTCCCACCAGAGCCCAAGCGTCATAATGAGAGTTTTGATTGGCCCCTCATCCATCAATCACATGAACGGTCTTTTGGCCCTTCACAACTAGGACTTCTAACCCAATGGCTCTCACATGCATATTAACGCATGCTCAACTTCTTAACCCCAGATCTGGATTCCCCTGGATTCCAGCTCGACTCACTTGGGATTTCCATCTCATAAAAACACCCGCTAGGGTCCACTTGCCACACACCTATCACTCCTAAGGATAGACCTCGTTTCATCATGAAACCAACTAGGTTCCACTCATACCCTAGGCACATCCCCTCCGGGATTATCTTAACAATACGATCACCTCGCATGACATACATCTAGCATCCCGACTCCCCTCAGAGTCCTTTCGAATTCTGCTTACGTCATGTCTTCACTGGCCATGACTTACAGATGCATTACAGGCACACTCTCTATAGAGCCTCACTGCAACTAACCTTACCCCCTTCCTGGGGCTCGCCACCTGGCCCGTTGACGACTCATTTTCTTGAGCCCCGAGCTAACTCCCATCTTAGCTCATTCTATCTCAAGCGCACAGGTCTTACCGCACCACTTCCAAGGGACAACTCTATTCCCTCGAACATGCTTGGCAAATCCCTAACATAGGGACGCTCCACTAATCCCCTCCTGGACTAGTCATGCTTCGGTTTCGTGTCCCCACACGAGCCTCAACACTTCAGTCTCAAGGAATTCCCATCCTTAATACTCTATACCATACACCCGAATTCCAATATTCATGGTTTCCTAACACCGACACCCACACTTGGGTTTCTGGTTCTTCTTTGCTCAACCCGTATACCTCTCACAGGTATATCATCTCAATCTAGGGTATTTTCTCATCCCTAGAACAGGAATATCTAAACATACCATTGTAGGCCTCAATGACTTGACCCAATCCCTTAGGGTCCTCGGTCCACATGTCCAACTTTCAAGGTTATCGGACCAACCTTACATTGAAATCTCAAAATTTCAAATCAATTGTTCTCGACCCCAACTCAGCAGTTAAGACATTCTGACTTACATTCAAATCATGCCAGACAATCCCCGACTCAAAACTCTGGCAATCGCTCACATCAATCACTTAATTGACCATACATAACACCCAAGCACGCTAGACTTTCCCACTCTTTTAGCTAGCCATGCTCTGATACCAACTGTAACGACCCGCTCCCACTTTACGGGCGTCACCGGTAAATAATCGACCAGATTACTCACCTATCAAACCACAACTGAAGGGTTGGACTATGTTTCAACAGGAAACGCCCTAGGTGGGAACTAGGCTTCGTCCTTCCCTTCGCTCCACTCAGGAATCGGTCCCAACTAAAATAAGAAAACGCAGTGGACCGGGACCCGAAACCCGAGTGAGCTTCATCTCTCTTCAGCTCGCCCCATAGCAAGCCAGAGGTGACCCAGGCACAAAGCTAGTATATCAAACACTTCACTGAGTATTGGGGATTTATGAGAACATACCTCACTTATCTTTACTCCGTTCGAAACTTGGCTTTACCAACTAAGCCATATACAACGAACAATTTCACAATCATTTATCACATGATGATGATTACAACAATTAAGTACATTTAACGCTCAAGAACACACATACATTTAATCACATGGGTATACATACATAACACCACATGGCTACATACAAGAGATAATAAAATACACAACTCGGGCAACACCGCTAGTTGCCACAACAGCCTCCCGGTGCCATCCCTGCTTGCATCTGGACTTGCAACATCTACACATGAGGTAAAACCTCATGAGTCACAAAGACTCAGTAAGGGTGCAATGCATGTAAATATGAATATAATCATGTTTATGTATGTCAAATGCATGCAAATGAGGCTAGGCCCACTCATCCTCACAACCCTCCAAGGTTTGATGCATCAACCTATCAGCCCTCACAACACTAGTCCTCCTTATGGCCACAGGTCCATTAGCTCTCGCATCACGCAAGTGTTAACCACTACATGCAAATGCAACATAAAAACATTATCAAACACATTTACCAACTTGCAAGGCCACCTCCACATGGGGCCATCCCTTACTTGGCTCGAAACCTCATCTCTGCCTCGGCACGAACTCCAGCCCGAACTCCGAGCTCTTTTAGGATCACCGCCTCCCCGGTCGAACCTAGATACAAATACACACAAACCTAACTCTATCAACATCCAGCATTAAACCAATGCCCTCAACTTCGCCACACACACCATCAAAACCATCCATCAACAATTTTCCAAACAACCCCGACATAGGGTTTAATCCAACAAATAACTATTTTACATTAACTCGCTTAATGCAAATAATTGGGGAAGAAAATATTAATTTACCTCGACTCATTTGGAGAGAAATTCGGAAACGCCCACACCGACGTTGCCTCCCGAGCTTCCATTTGTGCCCAAAAATCTCATTTCCGAGCTCCCGACACGCTCCTCCAGCCCCAATTTAAATTCCAGAACTTTCCCCCATTTTTTTGGAATTTTTCAGGATTTTTCTCCATATTTTTCTTTTTATTTCTTTTTCTATTTTTCCTTTTCTTTTCCATTTCTTCTTTTTTTTCTCCTTATTTTCTTTCTCCCGCGGCACTGTTCATCTTCTTCCTTCAATCTTCTTCTTCCTCACGATGCACAGCCACCCTCACCCGACCGCACCACCGGCCCCTACCGGTCACTCCCGCTGCCGACTCCGCCACCAACAGCCACTGTCGATCGCACCGCGCCGCCTAGGACCGCCGCGAACCAGCTGCCAGCTCCGGCCTCCCTTACGTGCAATGCTGCCATGACCGAGTAGCTGCTCCAGGCCACCACTGTCGCTGCTTCACTCGTCGCTGGCCACTGCCTCAGACGTTGCTTGCACGACTTCCACCAGCAGCTTCTGCCTCAACCTCCATTGCCACGCCCCAAGCTCTAGCACGGCGGCCATGGCCACTCAACTCCGCTAGCTGCTGCCTCCATCAATGCTGCAATCGGCCAGCAACGCTGTCGCTACAGGCCGCCTCCGGTCGGGCTTCTCTCGCTCACAATCTCGCTCCATCTCTCTCGCAATGCCTCAGCCCAGCTCTGCCTCTCCCTTCTCTATTTCGGCCATCAAACGACAGCCATGGCTGCTGTCCTTCAGCTAGAACTTCCGGCTAGCCATCGACAGCTCCAAGCTCTCACTCTCCCTCGCGCTTTGCTTCACTCAGCAAAGAGTTCTCTCTCAGCCTCTCGCGATCTCTCAAGCTTCGGCTCTCGGCTCCCTCGCAATCACTCTTCTCCCTCTCTGTTTTTAAATTTCAAAATTTGAAACATTCACAGCACTCACGCACGATATATATATACGCATATATAAATATATATATATTACATATTAACCCCCCATATATCTCATTAATTACACTAGAGAACCCTTAATTCCACTTAGGAATTTAATAATATCCTTTGGGCCCTCCAAAATCTAAATTAATTACTCTCAAGCCACTTACATTCTTGAATCCCTCAAAAATTAATTACCGACATTTACTCGGGAATAACGTTTTCGTCCCTGCACTTGCATGGGACCTCTATTCGACCCGAAAACGCTTCAGGATTGCCTTACACGCAAAATCGAACCACCCTTAGGGTCCCCTCAACTTCCCAGAGGTCCCCTATGACCATTGGGTATTGACACTCATTCGGGGTTATACAGAATTTATTCTGAAAATTATTCCTGGTCGAACCGCTTCCAGCGTCTTAAACCTCGCCTCAAGACGCTCATCAATCTCTTGCCCTCTTCCCTGGACATCCAAGTCCTGAGGTAGTCCCAGCTACCAATTTGGCAATTATTAATAATTAATTACTAGTAATTGACTTTTGGCCTTCCCGGACCACCTGAGGTCCTGCCAAAATAATCAAAATTTATTTATTTTTCAATACCATGTAATACTGGGTATTACAATTCATGCTACAACAAAACGTGGTACAAATTGCTCATTCCTTGATAACTCATGTCGTTACACATCTTAAATCTCCGTACCATCACTGCAAGTCCCAACTAAAACATTTGAATATTCCAGGGAAAAAAATCCAAATTAGATGATGAACCATCTAAGTTAGGGTACAAAATGTTTTATCATGTGTGTATGTAATGTCTTACTCATCGTAGGTGTCAATTGCACTATTCATGCTACCTGCCATTTTTTACAGCCACCTCTTTCGAAGCCGGGGTATATGGGGGCACCCTTGGTAAAGTAGCGGTGCTAGTTCGTACTCCCTACGGCCACGATACACGTGATCAATAATATCAATGTGTACATATGCATTTCATATTACGTCATGTGTGCAATCTACGTGATAGATACATATCAGAGCATGTCAATATGATGAAAGCATTTCCAATGATCGGGGTTTAAACATAAACATTTAGAACCGTACTAAACTTGTAACAGTACACTTACTTTTCACAAATTAAGCTACCTCGATAAGCGTGTCGACCTTGAAAGATGTGCCAGACGAGCTATTTCCAAATCCTCGAGCCTCAAGGGTTCCTAAAAACATTAAATTTTTTCCCGAATATTAATTTCCTATTTTCCTCATAATTTTCCATAATTTCTCCTTATTTTCTAAGTCTTATATCCTCAAAATTCACAATAAATACCTAAATCCTCATTTAACCAAATCTTTCTTCACTAATATTCCTAAAATAGCATTTCTGGACTTAAAAAATTTCCTTATAATTTTCCAGATTAAATTCCTATTTTTTCCTATTTTTCATAATAACAAAATCACAAAATAAATAATTATTTTAACATTTTCCAAGAACTTTTTCTCAAAATAAAACATAATTTAAATTCTAGATTTTCTAGAATTTTCCCAAATTTTTTACAAAACTTTTCCTATTTTATTTTATTTTTTCTTCTTTTCTTTCCTTTTCTTTTCCTTTATTTTCCACCTAGCGCACGCGTGCAGACCATGCGTCGCCTCCCCATGCACTGGCGCGTGCCGCCACGCACCTGACCCAACTGGGTCGTCTTCTTCGGCAGCCACTTCGCCTTCGACGACCCTGCCGATCTACGAAGCTTGGAAACAAGCTTTTACCCCCCACAAATTTGCCCTGATCTCAAAAATGGCCTTAAAATGCAGAAAAAAATATCACGAAATACCTCAAATCGGCGCTTGAAGTCTCGGCTCCAACAAAGGTGCGACTTTCTGGCAAGGCTTCGTTTCTCCTCTTCCTTTGCTCCGTTGGCCACCAAACACTCTAGAAATCTTACCCACTACACAAGGATTAAAACCCTACTCACCAATCTCTAAAACATTGCCTAATCACTCGCTTCTTTAAGTAAAATTTTCTGATGAAGTGGGCTGCTCGAACGTAGCTATTTATAGCCAAAACCAGCCATGAGTTGTCCCATCAAGGGCACCTACACGTCCTAAAGGCCACTCCGACAGCCATTGTGGCATTAATGCCCCCTTTTCCTCTTATTGCTTGTTGCAGGCGTGACCAGAGCATGGCCATTGCGCCTGCTCCGATTTTTTCTGATTTTTTTATATAAATATAATATACATATATACATACATATACGAATTTATATACTAATTTTTGCAAGAAAATTATAATTTTTAATACAAAATCTTTATCTCATTTCTGGTATTTATTTTTTTATTTTTACAATAACTATGTTTATATATTATACACAATATAAATAAATTTATACATACCTAACTCTATTAAATCCACTAAAATTCTAATAATTTTACTATGACTCGAAATACTCAATTTACGCTTATTATTCACGATATCCCAAGGTATTACAAATGCTCACACACCCCATCACACGCAAAGCATGTCTCCCCAATGAATGCAACCCAACCCCGACACACACTGTCAACATCAACTGTAATTAAATAAATAATAATTCCACACACAAAGACCTAAGATCCACAACCAGCGCGCGTGCGCGCGCACACACACACCCATCTAGAACCTAACCCTCATCCAAGTACGGCATCATTCCCAAGGAAATGGGGCGATACAAAGTCCCGTGTCGGTTAGCAAGAAATATTACACCAATAATAAAAATGGTTACCACGCATAGTTATACAATTAATACGTGAAACCGAGTAACAACAAGGGAGGGAACATAATATAAATAATGGGAGAGGCTTTTAGAGGAATACAAGCTCATGTTGAAAGAGTTGGGAACTTGCCTTTAAACGATCATTTTTAGCATTTCCTATGCTTCTGCTACGAAGTATTATAGTTAAAGTAAATAATGAGTATCCAGGCTCCAAATAACTAATTTCAACCATATAAAATTGTTACTCCCACAGATACATTCCTCTACCAATTTATTTAGCTTACTTAACTACTTTAAACGTGGATTAAACCAAATTTTCCCCCACTTTTCCTTAAATTTTCTCCCTCGCGCGTTGCTGGCTGAGCCCCCCTTATTCTCCCACTTTTCCTTCTCTGTTTGCTGGTCTGGAGATGCCCAAAATGGGCTTAAAAAGGATGCAAAACAAGTGGCTAGGGGAGAGCCACGTGGCGGCCGTAGAGGCAGCCGCTGAGAGCCACCGCCTTTGGGGCGAAATAATGTCGTTACATTTCGACCCTTCCTTGGTTGAATAAAATCAGCCTTTTCTCCCAGCGTGCGAGCCTCCCCCGTAGATTGAACCCGCGATCTCAGGTTCTCCCCTCACTCCCGTGTGCTGCATGTGCTGCTGCCTTCCTTCAACATGTATACACCTTTAATTAACTTTAAAGTGACTTCCAGCTATTTCCGATATTTTCTCCAGCACCCTAGAACTTCCGAAAATCGCACGCACACCCTACATCTGACTTTCCTCTTATTTCACTTTCGCCCCAAAATTTCCAGAATTCCACCAAATCAATTCATTTTATTCTTTCATTATTTTCGTAAATACTCCCAAATAAAATAACTAATTATCCTACTTACCCATTTCCTCCAACAACATAAATTATTATTTCCTTCAAAATTTCCAAATATTCAACAATATCCTTAAACACCAAAGTTAATGATTATTATTTATCTCCCAAAATTACCGGACGTTACAATCTAAGTAAGGGTACAAAATCATATTTCGTGCATAGAGGCAAAATATCATTTTCTTTTTCATTTCGGTTTGAGTCGACCGTACCTTAATGCTATTCCCCATTTTTAGAGCTTCCTGCAATATGCCGAGATGTATGGGTGCACCCTTAGAAGAGCAGCGGTACCGGCTGTACTCTTAAATCCTTATGCGAATGCATGATCAATAATTTCATCGTGTACATATGCACATTTCATTATAACATATAAATACAATCTACATGACATATTCACATCAAAACATGACAACATGATAAAATTATTTTCATAAAATCGAGTTTTGGGTTTGAACCACTTACAAGTGAAACATCTTTCATGAAACTAAATTCAATTGGATAGTACCACTTATCTTTAACAAAAATTTATAGCTGAAACCTCAAAATTCGTGCTGACCTCGATTTGCATGCTAAGATCTACCACACTCTTGATCAAATCTTGGCACCTTAATGACTCCTGGCCATCACATTTATCCAAGGCTTTCAATAATATATTTATCATAATTTTTCTCATATTTTCTTCTCCAAAAATTTTAAAATAAATACATACTCGAGCATTTTTCTAATTTTTTCTACACCATAAATCCTAAAATAAAATTCTAAAAATAATAAAAGAAAATTTAAAAAATTATGACCTGGCACGCGCCTCCACGCGCTGGTGCATGAACTAGAGGGCTGGCTAACGCATGTTTGCTACGTGCCGGTCGTCTTTCTCAATTTTTCGGTTGCCGGCAATCACCCAAACTCGGATTTCTTTACACCAGTCGATAGCCCACCTTCAATTGATCCTAATGACACCCTTCTCAACTTGAAACAACAATCGAAAGCTCTCCAAAATGCCAAAAATGAGATCGATCACGGCCACCGCCTCGCGTCTCCAGCCACCTTCGAAACACCCTCAAACCAACCCGAAAAATTCCCAAAGTTTCCAGAAACAAACCTCACACCCTGTAGAGCAAAAGCCCCTTATCTATGACCTCTAATTTGGCTTAAAACGAAAGAAACTTGAAGCTAAATTTTAATGCATTCAACCACTACCAAAACCCTTATTTATACCCATTTTCGAAGCCTAATCACACCATACCTAGTCAAATCCAAGCCATTAATGCTCGGTGAGGCCTTACCCTGCCTCAAATCGCGATAATCTTCACGAAATCCCCTACCCCAAAAATTCAAAGACTCTTGGTGTAATACCCGAGAAATTCTAAAGGACTCAAGGGAAAATTATCTTGGGGGAAAAAATGAAATTTAAGGATAAATAAAGGGTATAACGGTAATTTATTACTATATAAATGACCAAATCAACTATCGGGAGTGTCCTGGAGCCGAGATACGAAAGAAAAATGATGTGGCATTAACAAGCACCCCAAGATAGGATTTATTGTGCCGAAAGAAATTGGATCGGGAAAAGTTTTTGGTACAGCTAAAATGCAGCTGTTAATTAGGCTGCAATACCAAATTGTTATAGACAACTTTTGGCAAGTCAACAGAATCTTGAGGGGGCTTCGGTTTTTCATGAGGAACAACCCTTCAGTGGTTTCAGGAAGAAACGAAAAGGTTTAAGGCCAAAACGAAGATTCGAGCCTAAGTGTAGTTTTCTGAAATTGATAGAGGGAGGTCAAAACGATAATTTCTCAGAATCTTCGAGGGTCAAATGGATGTTTTAGGACTTTGGGGCCTAATGGAAATAATGGAAAGTAGAGGGGTTAAGTGAAAAGGGCCAAAATGCAATTTTTCAAAGTTTAGCCAATAACTAGCACATGGCCGATCGTCCATGGCCGATTTTGGCCACAGGGTTGCACGAGGCTTGGTCAAGGGAGCATCTTTTATAAAGAGCTTGCCCAACAACAGCCATCATGGTGGCCAAAAAAGCAAGAAAAAGGAACCGAAAGTGGTTGTGCAATGGAGCTCTTGCAACTCGACTTTTTTTTGTCGGGTGGAGCTACCTCGAGGTGGATTTGAGGTAGGTTTAACCTCTAAGGGCCTTGGGTTGCCCAAGCAAGGTCATTTGGACGCTCCATTTTGCCTATAAATAGGCATTCTTAATGGCTGAATTTGGTAAAGATTTTAGTTTCAAATTGGTCCCGATTATGAGTGAATTAAGACTCCATTTTAAGGGGATTTTGAAGCCCATGAGAGGTAGATCAAATCTGGAGAGTTTGATGCATTTTGGTTGCAGTTTGGTGGCGATTTGAGCTTCGCCGGAGTTTGGAGACAGGCGATCTGGCCGAGGCTTTGGCCGGCTAATCAGAAACCTTCCCAAGCTCCTTTCTGGTTGAAACTTGGCCATGATCATCAAATTGAAAAGAGGGTTCGAATGGCATCAGTTTCAAGATTTTTCGGAGGGTTCGAAGACGACCAGCGCGTGCCGGTCACGCGCGGGTCTCCACGCGCCACCACTCGCCCTAGGCGCGTGCAGGCGCGTACGGGCACGTGGCTGGGCCAAAATAATGCAGGAAAAATGTTAGAAAATCGAACAAAAATGTTTTACGGGGATTCATGCAAAAGATTTGGGTTTCGGCTTCCCGATGTCTCGATTTTTGCATCAAAAAGCCTCGTTTTGCGTGAAGACGCACCATCCGGGTAAGTCTAGTATTTTTCCCTTTAATTTTATAACCAATAACGAATTTTTGTGAAATTAGATTTGAGAAAATAGTTCCGAGGTATTTATTAGAATTTTTGGAAAGGAAAAATGAGAGAAAATGAAGGAAAAATGAAATAAATGGAATATTGAGGATATTTAGTGATTAAATATCATTTTGATGATTGAGGTGATCGAGATGATGTGATTGGTACAACTTTTGAGAGTTGGCACGAGAATCGAGGTCAGGCACGCATGTCAAGGCGATGCATTCTTTTCGAGGTGTCTTGAACTTTGGGAAAATGTGAGTTTTCCTATCCTAACTATGGTTTTGTGAGTGGTTTTATCACAATAACTTATATTCATGATATGTTTGTCATATATGCATGTTGTTATAAATGAAATATTCATTTTATCATATTACATGGAAAGTCGTGATAATTGAATGGCATGATATTATCGTCATATTGATATTTGTACATGGGAATGGGTTGTCGCCCCTAGAGTGTAGCCGTAATTCCCCTAGGGCAATGATGGAATAACATTAGGCTTATCCTGTAGAGGTTCAAGATTTGCTTAGAATTCCATGTCGAGCTGGTGGGCCTGGAAAGTTACATTAAGGGCACATGTTGATCAGGTTATGCATCATGTATTCATATATATATTTTTGGACCCCCACTAGAAGTTCCATCTTATAATGGGTTATGCCCCTGGAACATTCAACGTTCCAGTTTAGACTTGAATTAAGGTTGCGTTCTCTTTACTTTTCAATTTTCAGTTTTTTGTTTTGGTAATCTATTTTTAAAAAATTAAAAACGCGTTCTCTTTGTCATTTTGAAAAATTATTTCTCAAAATAGAAAATTAGAAAACGCGTTCTCTTTGAAATTTTGAAAATATTTTTTTGATAATATTTTATTCAGTAAATTATAAATATTTAATGTTAATATATTATTAAAAAAATATATACATTTTAAAGTTAATGAATTTTGTAATATTTTTTTTCATTACAATAATAAAATATGAATAAATAAATAAATAAATGTGTTTTGAGTTTAGAGCTCGTTTTGGATAAAAACACTTAAAACAACTGTTTGTTATTTTGAGTTTTCTTTACAATTTTTTTTTCAAAAATGCATTTTTAAAAACATCAAAGAGAACGCGTTTTCATTATTTTATAAAATTAAAAACTAAAAATGACTTGAAAACAGTAAAGAGAATGCAACATAAGCTTTTGAAATATAAATGATTAAAACAATAAAACATGTCTAAAAGCAATCTCCTTTATTTCAAAATAAATTTACTTTTTTTATGAATAAGAGAAAACTTGTCTAAAAACAATTCTCCTTTAATTCAAAATTTAAAAATTCAAATATAAGCTTTTGAGACATAAATAATTAAAATAAGAAAATATGTCTAAAAGTAACTCTCTTTTAATTCAAAATAAATTTACTTTTTGCATGAATAAGAAAAAATATTTATATCATAAAAACATTTTTCTTAATCATCAAAACTTAATTAATATGAGCAAGTTAGCTCAACATAAAGCCTAACTTTCTTCGGGGTTCCGTAGCCTTTTTCGGGACTTCCTTACAACAATTTGGATTTTCAAGATGCTCCGAAATTGTATCGAAAACTGTTTCCGATTCAATTTTGTTTTGGAGCTAAAAATCTTATTTTAATGTGCTTGCTAGGGATATCTCTTTCCTTTGGAACATGTGCTTGGTACCCTTAAACTATCTCCTAGATTCTCTTATTGACACCAAATACGCAATATTTTATGAAATAATGATATATTTATTCATTTTGATTTGATATATTACACAATTGCTCACCAATACTCAAAAGTTATTTGGGCACTCGATTGAATAACTTACAAGGTCATTTGAGATTAACAAGTTGATAATTGACTTGAGTCTTACCAAGCTTGTTTTAACTCGATTATGCAAGCCCAATTATGTTCTACTCAATTCCAAACATTAGATTTGAAAGATAGTTAAATCAATATTCCACACTTCATTTACTCGAATTTTGTGAAGCTCTTACTCAAATAGTTATGGATTCACTTTGAATAATGCATAAGAGGCCACTCGAATATTTGATACATATAATTAAAGTTTTGCATTAATATGCTATTAATAACATCATAATCAAAACATTATTAATATGTGAACTCAACATATTGAAACAATCCAAAAGCCAGTTGTTTTTCTCAAATTGCTCCATGCACCATCTACACTAGTTCCATTAGGAAACAGTCATTAAGGATCATCATTCGCATGAACTTGTCAGTGCCTGCATTACCCAACCACTAACAATTAGGGGTGTTCAAAAAAATCGGTACACCGCGAAAACTGGCAAGACCAAACCGAACTAGACCGAACCGGTCGATTTTTTTTTTTTTGGTGGTCGGAAATGGTTTGAAGGCTGTCTAAACCGCACGGTTCGCGTGTTTGGACAGTAAGTGGTTCGGTTTTAAACCAAACCACCCAGGAAATAATAAAAAAAATTAAAAAAATATATTATAAAAGCACCCAACCCCCCGTAAACCCTTCCCCCACCCAAAACCCTAATCCCTAATCGCAATCGACAAAGCCCCCTCCCCCACCCGCAACCCTAATCGTAATCGGCAGCCCTCTCCTTCACCCGCCCACCCTTCCCCACACGCGCAACCCTAATTGACAGCCACATCCCCCACCTGCGCAACCCTAATCTGTAGCTCTCTTCAGCCCTCCCCCACCCGCGCAACCCTTCCCCAGTTCCCTCCAATCCGAATCATTCGATCGCCCCTGTTGCTGCACCCTTCCATTCCATCGTCTTCTCTTCTTCTTTCTCTTTCTCCTCATCCTCGAATTATCGTCGACATCCCACACCCACGGTTCCACTACCAAATGTGACAGATCGAGGCAGAGGAGAGGACCGACGGCTACGACTACGAGACAGCTAAGGCCGAAGCTCGAGCCAAAGCAGTTCGCCGATCTCACCAACGAGGATCGTTCCGTGTACCTGGCAGCAAATACCGATTCTCCAATAGGTAGGTGTGTGTATTTTTATTAATTTCTAGTGTTTGTTTGTTTGTTGTTATTGGGTCTAAAATAGGTTGTGACTTGTGAGCAGTGAGAACTTCTCAATTTGATAAGAGATTTGGCTAAGTGCAGCCTAAAATGGGTACTATTGTGTGTATTTCTCAAGTTGACAGCACTTCTCAAGTGTATTTTTAATTTTTTATTAATGTCTAGAGAGAAAAACACTCCTATTGGAATGAGGATTAATTTCGAGCACCCTTGTTTGGTTGTGTGGCCACTGGTCGCTCAGTTGGAATGAGGATTAGACTTCAAAATAGTTTTTCTATTTTATTGATGTAATATATAAAAATTATAACAAATTTCATAATTAAGTGTTCACGGATCTAGATGTTTTACAAGACTTGTACTACAGTCTAATTTGCTTAGAATTTTTTATTTTTTTGAGAGTTGATCTTTCTAAAATAGGTCTATAGTCAATGTTAATAACCAAATAATTCATTTCTAAGAAAATATCTCAATAAAAGTAGCACCAATGATTTATTTCAAAATTTTTATTTCTTCAATGGCAGATGGAAACAGATAGTAGCACCAATGATTCATCCATTAAAAACCTCAATAAAGGCAGTGGTTCTAAACCTCTATTACCTTCAAAGTTTAAAGACAAAGGTATGAAAAAGAAACCTAGGTAGCAATCTGAAGTATGAGATCATTTTACAAGAAATGAGGATGGCTCTTTTGACCCTAGAGCTATGTGCAACTATTTTGGTAAAAATTATTCAAGTGATACTAGAAAAAATGGGACGAGTACTCTTTGGAACTATGTAAACAATCAATGTAAGAAGAATCCTTACAAAGTAGAAGATAAGAAGCAGAAGATTTTACGTTATCTAAAGAATAGAGACAATGAGGATGGAAGTGTTGGAGGTAGTGATCTTCTAGTTATGGGATTTAGTCAAGCAGCTTGTAGGATGGCATGTGCCAAAATGATTGTCATTGATGAATTTCCATTTAGGTTTGTGGAGCAAGAAGGTTTTAGATTATTTTGTGGTGTTGCATGCCCTAAGTTTGATTCTTCTTCACGCACTACAATTGCTAGGGATATAATTAGTCTTTACAATGATGAGAATAAGAAGTTGAAGTCATTTTTTGTTAAGAATTCACAAAGAGTCTCCCTTACCACTAATACATGGACTTCCATTCAAAATGTCAATTATATGGTGCTTACAACTCATTTTATAGATTTTGAATGGAAAATGCAAAAAAGAATCTTGAACTTTTGTCAAATTCCAAATCATAAGGGAGAGACAATTGGTAAAGCAATTGAGGCGTGTTTGAAACAATGGGGGTATTGAGAAGGTTTTCACAATCACAGTTGACAATGCTACTTCTAACAAAAGGGTTAATGGGCACATGAAGAAAAGATTGCAAATTTGGAAGAGTGTTGTTTGTGATGGAGAATTCTTACATGTGAGATGTTCGGCTCATATTCTTAATTTGGTAGTGGATAAGGCTTAAAGGAATTGGACTTCTCTATTATGGCTATACGTGTAATACCCCGAGAGCCCAGAGAAGTTAGTATATATCGAGGATAGTGTAAGAAAGGAAACAACACCAGCTGGATACCTTTTGGGCTGAATGTTGGCAAAGAACTCCCAAGTTAAGTGTGTTTAACCTGGGGTAATCCAGGGATGGGTGACCCCCCTGGGAAGTTCGTGTAGGCCCATCAGGGTAAGTTGTTCCAGTCCTTCCTATCGCTCGAACGGGATGTTACAAATGGTATCAGAGCCGACCCCCGAGCCTCTGAGCGCGGTGGTGGGGCAAACCTCAACGAGGAGGCTGAGTCCCGAGGGGGGCGTGAGGCCCCTAAGGGGGGTGCGTGTAGGCACCTTAGGCGAATCCCACATCGGCCATGCAAGGGGGGAGAGATCTGGGACCGGTTGTAAGGTCGCATGACGGGGACGTCATGTGCTTAAGGGGGGGAGAATGTAATACCCCGAGAGCCCAGAGAAGTTAGTATATATCGAGAATAGTGTAAGAAAGGAAACAACACCAGCTGGATACCTTTTGGGCTGAATGTTGGCAAAGAACTCCCAAGTTAAGCGTGCTTAACCTGGGGTAATCCAGGGATGGGTGACCCCCCTGGGAAGTTCGTGTAGGCCCATCAGGGTAAGTTGTTCCGGTCCTTCCTATCGCTCGAACGGGATGTTACAATACGTAACACAGTTAGATATGTTAGACCTTCTCCTTCAAGGTTGGCAAGATTCAAAAGTTGTGTCAAGAATATATGTAAATAAGAGAAGGCTTTTGTGTGCTTGGATGTGCAAACAAGGTGGAACTCTTTTTATTTAATGTTGGAGCATGCACTGAGATTTGTTGATGCGTTTAAATTATTGGAAGAAGAGGATTTGCTGTATTTGCAATATTTTTGTGAAGATGATAGAAATGGGAAAAGGCTTATTGGGCCACCAAATTCTAAAGACTGGGAGAATTGTGCAACGTTTTACAAGTTTTTGAAGATTTTTTATGATGCTACCCTCATGTTTAGTGCTTCTTTGAATGTTACTGCAAATAATTATTTTCATGAAATTTGTAATGTACTTGGGAGACTAAACAAATGGAGTTCATCTTATGAATCAATCTTGAAAGATATGGCTTATAGCATGAAGATAAAATTTGATAAGTATTGGGGTAACATTGAAAAACAGAATATACTTCTTTATGTGGTGGTTGTGCTTGATCCTAGGTACAAGATGAAATATGTCGCTTTTTGTTTACACAAGCTCTATTTTGAAGATGAAGTTAAAAACGTAATGGATTCTATCAAGAACGCTCTAGGGAAGTTAGTGCATTTTTATGCAACAAATAACTCAAATGGACAATCAGGAGAACATAAATAAGGTGGGACAAGTTCTGAACAAAAGATTTTAGTTTTGGATTTTGATGAGGATGATGATGTTAACATGTTCAAATCTGATTTTGAGAAAGAATGTATTGAAGATAATGCTTTTGAAATGAAAAATGAGCTTGAAAGGTACTTAGCTGAGCCTAATGAGGATATAAGAAATAATACTTTCGATATTTTGAATTGGTGGAAGGTAACTTCATCAAAATACCATATCCTATCAGAGATTGCTCGAGATGTACTTACCATCCAAGTGTCAACAGTCACTTCTGAGTTAGCTCTTAGCACTGGAGGTAGGGTGCTTGATTGCTTTCGGAGTTCATTGAGTCCATCTATGGTAGAAGCATTGATTTGTTGCCAAAATTGGTTGAGAGAGACATTTTTACCATTGGATATGACTTAAGTATTAGAAGAGCATGCTACTCATGAATCAGTTGAATCTGGTAATTTTTTATTTACTCATCAAACATGTTTATTATTTTATTTGTATTAATTCTTGACATTTTATTTTTCTAACTTTATTGTTTCTCTTAATATTACAGATAAGTCCACTATGACAACTGTTACTGTAAACATTGAATAGTGATGAAGTTGAAGTTGGAGTTGGAGGCTTAGAGCATGTGTGGTTGTGTTATGAACTTTGAACTTTTAAGTTCGTATTTCTATCGGATTGTAACTTATCTTATTTTGAAAGGTTATGTTATTGCGTGGCATGTTTTTGCTGTTTTGGACTTTAAATACTTAAGTTATGATTGGTGGTTGTCAACTGTAATTCATTGCTAAATAGTTGTTGAATATGTTGCCAATAGGTTATAATTGTTAAATAGTTGCCAACAGGTTATAATTGTTGAATATGTTGGATCGAATTATTGCTAAATAGTTCAATAGGTTATAACAATGTTATGGCATGATTTGTTTATTTACAATAGGTTGGAGGTTGTATGTTAAACAAGTTATTTTCAAACCGTGGTAAACTGCACCCAAACCAGATCGCAGTCTGGTTTGGTCGCCAAACGGCACTAGCGGTTTAACGTGCTGAAAATGGTTCAGACTAGCCAAACCGCACCGCGCACACCCCTACTAAGAATCCATGAGGTTTTGCTCCACCTCCTTGACAGGCACCAACACTTGTTGTTTTCAATGTGTTCAAGAAATAGAAGAAAAAGCGTTGCTTGTAATCCTCCATTGGGCTGAGATTAGAGTGGTTGTGGAGGTAGTACTGCCCCAAGGACACCACTCAGGGCTCATAGGCTTCCTTGTTGCCATTTGAGATGAAGTGGGGGACTTTATGGATCATAGCCCGAGAAGTCATGACTGATCCTGCTCTTCGCTTGATGTCATCAAGTTTCTCTTAGATGACCACTGCCCAAGGTGGCAACTCTTTTTAGCAGATATTCATCGCCAATACTTCCTATTCTCAATCAAATGTTTCTTTGCTTGTCCGTATTCTAGGGAAAGGATATTGTTAACCAAGCAAAGCAAAATGTGTGTTATGACTAGTGGCGGGTTATTAAGTTAATTACTAGCTAATTCTACAGTGACATGTGTTAAGCTCAAGGGTAAGTAAATAGGATTTTAATGATAACAAAAATATTTTTATGATATAAATATATTTTTACTCATGTAAAAAAAAAATATTTTGAATTAAAAGTGGGTACAAAAGATAAATTTATTTTAAATTAAAGGAGACTTGCTTTTAGACATATTTTCTTATTTTAATCATTTATGTCTCAAAATCTTATATTTGAATTTTCATATATTAATAAATGTATTTCTTTCTTATATAAAAAGTAAATTTATTTTGAATTAAAGGTAAATTACTTTTAGACATGTTTCCTTGTTTTAATAATTTATGTTTGAATTTTCATATCTTGATAAATGCATTTCTGTAATACCCCGAGGGCCCAGAGAAGTTAGTATATATCGAGGATAGTGTAAGAAAGGAAACAACACCAGCTGGATACCTTTTGGGCTGAATGTTGGCAAAGAACTCCCAAGTTAAGCGTGCTTGACCTGGGGCAATCCAAGGATGGGTGACCCCCCTGGGAAGTTCGTGTAGGCCCATCAGGGTAAGTTGTTCCGGTCCTTCCTATCGCTCGAACGGGATGTTACAAATGGTATCAGAGCCGACCCTTGGCGAAGGCGGTCCGATGAGGGCGGGGAGTGGCGCCGGGGCTTGAGGGCCTGTACAAGGAGCGGCTTCTGGCAAGCTTCTAGGATGGCAGCCCCCAAGGGGAGAAGGTCTGGGACCAGTTGTAAGGTCGCATGACGAGGACGTCATGTGCTTAAGGGGGGGAGAATGTAATACCCCAAGGGCCCAGAGAAGTTAGTATATATCGAGGATAGTGTAAGAAAGGAAACAACACCAGCTGGATACCTTTTGGGCTGAATGTTGGCAAAGAATTCCCAAATTAAGCGTGCTTGACCTGGGGCAATCCAAGGATGGGTGACCCCCCTGGGAAGTTCGTGTAGGCCCATCAGGGTAAGTTGTTCCGGTCCTTCCTATCGCTCGAACGGGATGTTACAATTTCTTACTCTCGTGCTAAAAGTAAATTTATTTTGAATTAAAGTAGAATTATTTTTAGATATGTTTTCTTATTTTAATCACTTATGTTTCAAAAGCTTATATTTTAATTTTCATATATTGATAAGTGTATCTCTTTTTCATACAAAAAGTATTTTTTTTTTTTTTTGAATTAAAGGTGAATTGCTTTTAGACATGTTTCTTTGTTTTAATCATTTATATCTTAAAAACTTAGGCTGCGTTCTCTTTGATGTTTTTAAGTCATTTTTAATTTTTAATTTTCTAAAATAATGAAAATGTGCTCTTTTTACTATTTTTAAAAATGCATTTTTAAAAAAAAATTGTAAAGAAAACTCAAAACAACAAAAAGTTGTTTTGAGTATTTTTATCCAAAATAAACTCTAAACTAAAAATACATTTATTTATTTATTTATTCATATTTTATTATTGTAATGGAAAAAATATTACAAAATTCATTAAATTTAAAATTTATATATTTTTTAATAATATATTAACATTAAATATTTATAGTTTACTGAATAATCAATTTTATTGAATAAAATATTATTAAAAATTTATTTTCAAAATTTCAAAGAGAACTCGTTTTCTAATTTTTTGTTTTAAGAAATAGTTTTTCAAAATAACAAAAAGAACGCGTTTTTAATTTTTTAAAAATAGACTATCAAAATAGAAAATTGAAAATGAATTCAAAACTTAAAATTGAAAATTGAAATGTAAAGAGAATGCAGCCTTATATTGTGTTCTCTTTTTTATTTTCAAGTCATTTTTAGTTTTTGATTTTCTAAAATAATAAAAATGCATTCTCTTTATTATTTTTAAAAATACATTTTTGAAAACAAAAAAAAAACTATAAAGAAAACTCAAAACAACAACAAAAAGTTGTTTTGAGTGTTTTCATTCAAAACACATTTATTTATTTATTTATATTTTATTATTATAATAGAAAAAATATTACAAAATTTATTAACTTTAAAATGTATATATTTTTTTAATAATATATTAACATTAAATATTTCTAATTTACTGAATAATCAAATTTATTAAATAAAATATCATTAAAAATTTATTTTTAAAATTTCGAAGAAAACGCATTTTTTAATTTTTTGTTTTGAGAAATAGTTTTTCAAAATGACAAAGAGAATGCATTTTCAATTTTTTAAGAACAGACTATCAAAACAGAAACTGAAAAAAAATTCAAAACTCAAAATTGAAAATTGAAAAGCAAATTTTCAACCTTCATATTAACCTTTTCTTTCTCAAATCTTGATTTCTCATATAAAAGTAAATTTATTTTAAATTAAAGGTGAATTATTTTTAAACATGTTTCTTTCTTCTGTTCCTTGTTGTTTGAGGAAGTCTAAACAATTTTTGAATTTCAAACTTCATATTAATCATTTCTTTAATGGCTAGTTTGTTTGGAATATGTATATATATAGGGTAAGTATGGAGGTTCAAGATAGAACAAATTTGATAAAGTATTCAAACAAGAGTGAGAGGATTCAAAGTGCTGGAAGTGTGCTACTTGGTAGAATTCTCAACTGTTTGTGACTTGTTTGTAATTGTCTCTGATTGTAAGTTTGTTATTTACTCACTTGTTATGTGAAAGGATTGTATTTGCTAATATTGTGCTATTGGTTCTTAATTAGACAAGGGATTGTATGTTGATTCTAGCTCCAATTAAAAATTTATATTAATTCTTCCTAATGGAATCTCAAGCTAAGTCTTGGGCGAGAGGATTAGGCTCTCCAGAGCGAATGCTTATAAATTTATCTTGTTCTTTGTGGTTGTATGATTTTATTGTTATCAATTCTACTATAATCACCACATGTTAAGAACACAAATTTAAAATTTTTTAAAAAAATTAAAATTATTAATTTTTAAAAAATTCAACTCACTCCTCTTTGAGTATTTTTTTAAGTAACATGTTAATCAATTTTAAAACTCTTACATGGAATATATTGGAAGGCATCCAAATTGCCATGTGTCGTTACACTCTTCTATGACTGGCATCTGAATTGCCATGTGTCGTTACACTCTTCTATGACCATTATGAGCATGGTCATCAAGATTGCTTTAAGTATATGAATTTGGTATTACTCATGAACCATGCCCTACGGTCACATCATAAATAAAGGTCCTAGCAAAAATTTTGCTTAGGACATCTCAATTTGGGCTATATATTTCTAAATTTTTTTAAAGTAAACAAGCCGTTGGATCTTACACAATTTGTTAGAAAAATGACGTGTTTCATATGCAATAATTAAAATACTTGACCATAACCATGATACTTGTGTGCTAATCTCTGAAATTACAAAATATACACTTTAAGAAGAGACCAAAATAGTTATATCTAGGTGTAGAGTGTTCAAATTTTGACATAAACTAAAAAATTGGTTCAGACAGACCAATTGGGTTCTCTTTTTACATTTTTACTTTCAACTAATTATCGGTTCAATCTTGGCTAAGATTCGTTCAAGATGAAAAATTGCTTTAAAAAAATTAATATTATTTATTAATAATGAAAAATAATATGACATACGTATAATGTATTATTAAAATATAAGCTAGTTGATTTTTGTTTAGATTTTTTTAATGAAAATTTTTGGAGTGATATATATAAAAAAATATATGCACATTTTTTTAAATTTTATATTAAAAAGTATAAAAATATATATTCATGATGGTTAGGATTAGTCCACCAATTTCTAATTTGAGATTTTTAAAAATTTCAGTCCTAATCTAGTTTGGTCCCAAGTCAATTTAGACTGAATAAACACACTATCTATATGTTACTGCATTTAACTCAAAAAAATGAAATGTAAATGTAGATATGTATCAATTAAATACAAAAAATTAAAAAAAAATAAAAAAATAAAACTCTCACAAAAGGTTTTATTGCATTTCCTGATTCGGCAATGAATTTATAGACATATTATTTAGACATTAATTATAATATTTTTAGGACATGTTTGGCTAAACATTTCGAATTACAACTTAAAAACTGCTCAGCTTTTAAATGGTGCAAAGTTTTTAAGTTGGATAATATTTAAACTGATAATATGTTTAAATAAATTTACTTTTAAACTATCAATTAAATTGTTATTTGTTTGATTTGAAAGAGTTAATAAATTATTAAAACTTAATAAAAAGATAAAAATAGACATATTAAATAATATAAAATTATACATAATTATTAAAAAATATATTAATACAATATATATATCTACACACCTTTTATTTTTCTTTTTCAAACAAGTTGCCATTAGATTAATATATATAATATATATACAATATATATATATATACACACACTGTAAAAACATACATTAGGCAACGATTGGGGAGTCACCAAGGATAGAGGAGGCGGCGGGCGATGGCCGACGACGATTGAGGCTGGAGGCGATGACCAACGACAACGAAGGAGTTGGAGGATACGACCGAAGCTGGAGGGAGGTAGCGATGGTGAGGAGGAGTTGGAGAGAGACGGCGGGGAATCAATTGATTCAGATGATGATGGTGGGGGTATAGTTGAAAATAGTTTAAATCTATGAAGGCAAAGTCTCACTTCATTGGTCAACACAAATAAGTTGAGGGCAGCGTTTTGAAAAAATTGGGGAAGCATAGCTTTTTCTAAACACTGCTTATTTTTAAGCTTAATAGGTTATAAGCTATTAAGGGTTGTCAAACACTTTAATAAAAAAAAAAAAAAAAACTATTAAGCTCATAACCTACTATACTAGTGTATAAGCGGTCAAACTGCTTAATCAAAAGACTTTTAATAATACTCGTACGTTAATCTATTATATATATCTATGAATGTCATTAAATTTTACAAATAACACTTCAAATTAACTTCGGATGGTGAAGAAAGTTTGCACTGCAGTAAGAGATAAGAGAATGATGGCAGCAATGAGAGAAATAATTGCCCACGGGTTTTTGAAGTGAGTATGAAATAGAGTGGCACGCCATTTATTCCTATGCTTGTTGCTGTATTTGATGAGAGCATCGTACGCCTTTAAAAGCTTGTCGTTCATCGCAAAGCCCGAACCCTTGGACATTCTGTTGAACAAATCAGCTGCCTCTTTGTCGGTCCCAATAAAGTTGTCGATAATCCCTTTCGAGCTCAAAAGTTTGATATCCTGACCATCGTCGATGATGTGGTCCATGAACTCGACGAACGAAGTGATGTCGCTGCTAGCGGGGGGGTGGCAACGCTCGAAGGCTATGAGATTCAAGAAAATTGACTCAGTAGAGTCATCAACTATGAACTTGGGAAGTTTCAAGACGCCACCCTTTGGGTCGAAGGTAATGTCCGTGAGATCTTTGTGTTCGCTTTTCTCAAAGTGGACGCCGGACTCGCGAAGCTCTGTGGCTGGGCGAACGACGTTGTGGCCGCTTGTCTTTTTCTTTCTTTGTCCTTGATCTGGACCTTGTGGGGCTCCTTGATCTGGAGATTGGGGGGCTCCTTGATCTGGACATTGGGGGGGGCTCCTTGATCTGGACATTGGGGGGGCGGCTCCTTGATCTGGAGATTGGGGGCCTGCATTTTCGTGTTCGTTGTCTCTGTGGAGTAGTAGGCTCTCGTGGTAGAGGTCAAGCACGTGCAAACATTCGCCCAGAGGGTTGTTGCTCAAGTCTTGGCCGTCATTGTTGAGAAACCAGAGTATATCCGCGTTCAAGTCTTCAATGTCAGGCTGCACAAATAATGTGAGGGGTAAAGCAAGTACGCGGGACATGAGGACACCAGAACACCAGACATGCTGCTTATGTAAGACATGACATTGTGGAGAAATGCTAATTAATAAAATAATGTTTTATATTTTAAAACATAAAGTCTCAAAAGATTTAGAAAGTATACTTAGAAGTAGTAAATATACATTTAAAATTTAAAAGTCAAATTCTAAATGAATAAATTTAATATTTTTTAGTTAACAATCAGATATCTAGTCGATGTTATGGAGAATAGAAGAAGAAACGATATGAAAATTAGGCATCATCATGCAATCAAAACATGAAAAAACAAAATAATCATGTAATTACCTAGTCAATAAAAGTGAAGAGTAAGAAATAAATAACACGCGTGCAAATGTCCCCTCCTATCCCCTCATAAAAAAATTTAAGAAAGTGTCAAGACACGCCATGTGTACCTGTTGTAGTGTTTGACACTGATATAGTAATATGTATAAAGAGTCTCTTATTTATAAGTAAATATAATAATATCTTATTGATAATGTTAGAACAAATAAGAAAATAGACCTATGATAAAGTGTTAGGTCACAAAAATTATTTCAAAAAGTCAAACTCCTGATCAATTTATGATTTGACTTTGAATACCTAATTAGCACGAAAATTCCAAATTTTGAATAAATTGTACTCTTGAATTACTTGAAGATAAATAAGATAAAATAGCCTAAGTAGTGTAGAAAATAGGCACCAAAAATATTCTCAAGGGTAAAATAAGAATAATCATTAGAAGCATAGTTCAAGTATGAGAAAGTTTTGAAGTACTTGTATGTTAAGTCTTTTTTTAGAGGTAATTCTAATAAGATAATCCCTAAATATGAGACAATACTTAGGATTTAAGGTTCAACAATCAATCCAATTCCATTACGAAGAAACATAAGGCAGGCATCTCAAGATTTCTTTAGGTCACATGTTATAATAATTTCATAATGTCAATCTAAATTAATCTCAGACTTGCAAAAGTAAGAGAAATCAACTAGATGGGTTGGGCCAACTAATTCCTTTCATGATCCTCGTTATAAAGCTCAACTCAAAAGATAGAGAAAGATCTCGAGGGATCAGCCAGATGTATGATATTAATTCTCCGTTATTCTTACATGCCTATAGGTTATCTTTCAAATTCTTTTTTAACGTAAGTCTCGGAATGGTATATTTTTGATCAAGTCTTGAGATAATTACTTTTGTTTTGATTGTGTAAAAATCTCAAATTTAGATCAATTCTAATGTAGTCCAAATTTCATATAAAATCTTATGAATTTAATTAGTGAGTGACTTTTAAATCTCAATAATGTTTAAAAAAGAATGAGTAAAGAGTACAATGTATACCTCATCATCATTCTCTAGGATACATTTTTTGAGCTCGAGCAAAAGCGACATTGGCAACTGATTCTCCAGCGTCAACATGTCAGTCCTAATCAAGTGCATGACATTGAACTCCCCATGTCGACTGAAGATGGGATCGTTTTCGGAATAATAATCTTCACATTGGTAGACATTTAGTACTTCAAGCATGAAACACCCATCCAAAATCATCAATTTCACGAATTTATCAATGTTTTTTGGACACATAGGGGGTAGAGAATCGTACGAGGCCATCAACTCTGGAGCCATTTTCTTTACGCTGTCAAAGATGTCTTTCATTGTCTCTTTCATTGTTCGCCTTGATCTTTGGATGTAGTTGCTGAGAGTGTGTTTCTTGTGAGCCTCCATCATTGCCAGGTGAGGCTCCCCGTTATGGTACGGCCCGAACGACACCACTCGGGGCTGGTAGGCTTTCACGTTACCGTTTGAGATTAAGGAAGGGACTTTGTAGATGGACGTTTTGATCTCTTCTTGACTCCGACCATTGCCGGGCTCGTCGAGCATGGCTTCCATCTCGACCAGCACACAACCGTCCATTCGTCCGTTCGCTAGCTCTCGCTTGTAAGATTTGTCTGTCAGCTTTGATAAACTTTAACATTAGACCACTATAAATACAGCTGGTCTTGCATTCCCGTGTTCATTGTGTGTGGAGTAGGCCCTTTAGGTGGGGTCAGTTGCACTAGTTCTTCCAGGTGGGATCATTTCCATGATCAAATCCCAAACAAACAGGCTTTTGAAGTGGACGAGGGACAATGCTATACCAACAAAAGAGTGGATAACTTGGTGAATAACTTCAAGTTTTTGAATATCCTCTTAAATGTAGAATCTACACTCTTAACTCTCTCTTTTACTCTTATTGTCTCTCTCTTTCACTCTAAAATACTCACTTAGGAAACCCTTATTATAGCCGGCGGAAGCACCCATTACCGTCTTTTTTGCCATTGAATGCCCCTATTTTCATAGACAAAGCAGCTCTGCATGCAACATTCTTACAAATCCAAGTATTTGAATGCCTAACATTAAAATTTTACTTTGAAACCAGTGGAATTTGAATAAGGTTTTTCGCCTTTCTCTGATGTTTTCTAGAAAAAGGTTGATCCTTCAAATTTTTCTTTTTAATCTTTGGAGATTGTTCGGTCATTTTGTATTTAGATAAAGCTGTGTATTTCTTTTCCTTGTCAATGCAAGCCCTTGAGAAGTTCTTTTTGGTACATGATTTCAAAAATTCTTGTAAAAGTTATGGACTTCTCAAAGGATTATCTAAGTGTCCATTTTTCTCTAGAGTGCTTTGTACACTGGAAGAAGTTTTTAAATGTGAAAAACTGGTGGCAAAAAAGCATACCAATTGAAGAGTAAGAAATCTAAAGCGAGCTAAAAATATAGAAATACAATGAAACTACCAAAAAAGATTGCAAC
The DNA here is from genome assembly GCF_014633365.1 of Diospyros lotus. Lineage (NCBI taxonomy): Eukaryota > Viridiplantae > Streptophyta > Magnoliopsida > Ericales > Ebenaceae > Diospyros > Diospyros lotus. The sequence goes on along the minus strand of NC_068349.1, from coordinate 1,613,101 downwards.
ATATAACATCAAAAGGAATAGATGATGTAGTGAAAGCATAAAGGAAATGCAATTTTGATAATAGGGTCTCCGAGAGGTAAGAGTGAAAGAGAGAGTGAGAAGTCGATAATGGATATCCGAGAGGTGAAAGTGAAAGAGAGAGTGAGAGATGAGAGTGAAAGAAAGAGAAAGAAGTCAAGGGTAAAGTTGTCTTTTACATTGAGGGTTAGATATGTAATTTTCTTAAAATTGTCTATTAAGTTGTTTACTATTTTGTTTGTGTAGCATGGTCGATAAATGAGATTTGTGTACAAACCAAGATTGAGCGTCATTCTCCATTAGGATTGGTAATGAGCCGAGCTACTCGTGAGCTGGCTCAAGACTCGACTCAAAATTTATCTCAATAAGCTAACTCATGATACAAATGAATCAAGTTTGAGCTCAAATATTTGACTCATTTAGTAAATTAGCCGAGTTTAAGTTATTATTAGCTCGACTCATTTGGCTCACGAGTTAGCTCAATATACTTATATATATATATATATATTAATTTTATAAATTTATTAAATAAAAAAATATTTATTACTTAATACTCAATAATATAAATATATACTTAATAATTTTATAAATATATTACTTAAATATATATTATATATATCACATATATTATTTAAATATATATATACATAAAAGTAAGGTAATAGTCAATTTCGAGCTGAGCCGAGCCAAATCAGCTCGTAATTATCATCGAACCAAGCTCGAACTAAGAAAATTAGCTCATATCGAGTTCGAGCCGAGCTACGAGCCAAACTAAAATCAATCGACCTGAGATTGAGTTTGGCCTAACTCGAGTTATTATCAGCCCTCATCAAATCCTTGGACATTGTGTTGGAACAAATCAGCTGCCTCTTTCTCAGTCCCACTGAAATTAGATATCCCAGCTGGCGACCAAAGTGATGGGGTTGCCAGCTGGGATGTCAAGCTGCACAAATAATTGTTCACTGCTTCAATGTTAGGCTGCTAAAAAAATGTAAGGGATAAAAGCAAGTATGAAATAGTATTTTATTTTATTTTTTAAAACATAACAAAATGTCATCCATTATAACATGTCACCTACTACCTCTATTATTGTACGGAAAAAGTCCATACAGACCTAAAATATCTCCATCATTGATGTTAATTTTGTTTTGACAATGTTGGAAGAAGTTAAGGCCACATGGACAGCCTTAACTGGCGATAATGTGCGGGGTGACACGTCACCACACTACAATGCCTTTGTATGTGTGAGAGGGCATGTGAGGAGAAATGTTAGAAAAGCTGAGATACGAACTAGCTCTATCTTTGCCCCCACCAGTAGGCCCCATATTGTTTCCTCTCAACGTCCCGTACACATATCATTTTTTCATCATTATGATTGGATAAGACCAAGGTTAAAATTTACTAAATTTCTTTAAAATTTATAATTTGAGATATTTAATTTTTATTTTTAATTGCAAATTTTTTTAACATTATTTTTTAGACAAAAATTAAATTTACATGACCAAGAAAAACCACAATGCCCCATTAATCTTATATTAAATTCTATTATTGTAAATTAGTTAAACATAAAATATCAAATATACTCTTAAATCGAGGAAAATGACATTAATTGATAAATTGAGAGAGAAAACTAGAAAAAAAGTAGAATAATATGTAACCACTGACCCAAATAGGAAATAATAAAATTTCAAAAATCTAAATAATGCTTAGAGAAGTATTATTCTGGATGGATTCAGACAATAAACATTATGAAAATATTTAGTGATGTGTATATATATATATATATTCTTAATGTTAGTAGGTTGAACATATATATTAGTAGTTTAGATATTTTCACGTATTTTTTATTTTAGTTGCGAAGTTTGAGATATGTCTTACCTTTGGGTAAATTTAATATATATTTAATAAACTTTAAACATGTAATTATTTATTCAAAGAACTTTAAATTGTTAATATATACTCACTAAATTTTGCTTAATTTCAACCGTCTATCACCCCTTACATTTGAGAAAATGCTCATATGTCTAATTCAACCGTCTATCACCCCTTACATTTGAGAAAATGCTCATATGTCTAATTCAATCTAAGAAAATTTAACAAACATTTAGTGAATTTTAAAAATGTAACTACTTACACACTGAACTTTGGATTATTACTACTTGTTTATTGAACTTTGCTGTAAGCACCTCTGCCCGGATATCCCCACCCCCCCGGACTACCCGAACGGGAGCGCCTACGGAAGGAGAAAAGTAAGAAATACAAGATAAAAACTATCCTGGCATGCATACACGAGAATGTAAACAACGGAAGCGAAGCTAAACACCTGCATGCACTACGGGTACCCCGCTAACAAAAGCGGTTACAAGATAAATAAATAAACACAAACTCTTGTGCCGACATACACAAGATTCGAGAAGAGACTTGGCACAGTACAAATAATAAAGTAAATCATGCTAGGATATCAGAGTTAACAGGGATTGACGGGACTGACTGTACACCATACCGACTCTGTCGCTAAAAGCTAATTCCCTTGCTATGGCCCACGCTGCGACTACCTGGAATGATGGAAAGCAAGGTGAGTCGAGAGACTCAGCAAGCGTAAGGAAAGAAAGGATGCAGGCTACACAAAATCAGAAATCTCTCCTCAGAATAAACCCCCAGGTACACACAAGCCATGAGACGGTACAACACAACAGCTCAAAAACATAACAAAATAAAAGCACATACCGGTCCTTAGGGCCCACATAAGACACTTGGCACCCAAATCCCATACCAACCTGCCACTACCCTGGACGGTAACAAATACCTCCAGCAAACCTGTGCGCACTGTCCCGGGTCGGTACTCCGGCCACCCGTATCCCTGTCGATACTCCCGACAGCCAAGCCATAGGCTCCCTCGGAACGGTACTCCCGTCCGAGAACTAAATACTACAAGTAGCCATGTAATGCACATAAAATGCAATGGCGTAGTGAGCATCAACGAGATACATGGCGCCCATACATCCAGGCATCAGGCCATGCTCCGCCCACATAGTAAACCACACGCGATGCATATGCCCGTGCTGGATGCATTCTGACCAAGCTAGAATGTCCGTGTCCAAGCATACTCAATAAATGAATATCCCAACATGCAACCCGTACCCATGTGCATATCAAATCATGAACAACAATATAATAAATCTAAACGTGCAGTAAATTACATATCGGCAGAGTTAATCAGCAGTGCCTGGCACCGGTCAACGACCAGTGACTAAGAGTGTCCACCCGACTGTCCACTTCAGAGCCGTACAATAGTCTACCCCAATGTCACCAACAACCGACCCCTGCCCTATTGCTTGATAGCTCTAACCGAACCATAAATAAACCCTAGAAAAACTGTAAATAAACCCGATAAAATCGTAAATAAACTCGTACGTCTAGGAACCTAATTCCCAAGCTGGTTCAGCATCATTCTCAAATGAATTGGGGGCGATACAAACCCTCGTAAACTCATAACAATTAAACTCTAAAAATCCTGGATTTAATTTAAATTAAACCCAATGAATAATAATTCAACAAATAAGGCTAGGTGCCGAATTAAAGTAAAGGAGATGATAAAATACGAGAAGCTACGAAGTCTCTCACAGGAATTAAACAACACGGGGAGAGGGTTAGAAGCTTGCCTTTACACAGCCGTTTCTTGCATTTCTTGCACTCCCGCTGTGAAGTAAAACATTTAATAGCAATTAATAAAACCTTGTCTCGTATTTAATTAAACCTAACCGTGTAATATAAATAATTTAACTGCCTAAAATCCCACGTAGGCGCACCGTAAATAAAACCCCGACAAGTCTCATATTTAATTTAAATTAAATCACGCTAATAAAATCCTCATTTCGAATAATTAATACGCGATACCGAAACGATTTAAGGGAAGATGAGAGGTTCACAAAATGGATAAGGATCGCAGGGGTAGATGAGAGCTTGCCTCGTTTAAGCTGATTACAGCGTTTCTACGCTTAAACACCATCAAATTAATACACGCTGTAAAATAAATTAAACTCCCAAAATTAATAATATTGTACCTAAAATAAAATTTCAACCGTACAAAATGATTTATACACATATATTTACTTACCGAAATAATTAAACCGCGATTAAACATAGTTTGATCTCCAATTTTTCTCAAAAAAATTGACCCGCGCGCGCGCGCTGCTTCTTCTTCATTTTTCTCCCTCTGGTTCTGCTTCGAATTTGGCCGAAATCGGCCTTAAAATCGCAGCAAAAATGCTGCTTTAACACAAGGCAAATTGGGCGGCCCACAGCGCGCCACGTGGCGCGCCCAGCAGCCGCACATGGCTGCCACTGCCTTGCCCAAAACGACGCCGTTTTGGGCAAGGGTTTTGGCTGAAAGTCAGCCAAAATTCCTCCACAGCGCGCGCGCACCCGCGGGGCTCGAACCCCGCTGGCAATCCTCGCGCGCGACCACTGCGCCACACGCTGCTTTTAACATATATATGCCTCCTATTAATTTTAAACCCATCCCAGCTCAATTTCACAGATCTCCTTTGAACCCCCACAGTTTCCGTGAATTACACACACACACCCAAACCCCAATTCCTTATTATTTCACTTTCACCCCACAATTTCCAGAAAACCCCACTAATTTAATTTATTTTATTATTTTCTTAAATAATCCCCAAATAAATAATTATTTTCTTTAAACACTAAACACTCAATAATTACCACAAATGCGATAATTAATAATTATTAACCATTTCCAAAATAACATAAATAAATATTTTTTTTTTAAATCTCCAAATACCCGAATAAATTAATATTTTCAAATCTTGGGATATTACATTTGCTCAATATCAACCATCCACCACCTGTTACATCACCAACTGATCTTGCAAATAAAAAATGCTCAAGTAGCTAACGGGATCTGAAATGATCTAATCAAATCTTTATTTTTGGCCAACTCAACTCCAACAATGGCAGTCGTCGCCGACCTTCTCATCTTCACTTACCTCTCGCTGCCTTAGCACCTCGCCACTCACAGGCTAATTGTTGCTGTTGGAGCAATGGAATGAGAGAGAGAGAGAGAGAAACAAGATGATACTAAATTGGTCGAAAATAAGGATTTGATTGGATCACTTCGAATTTCATTAGTTACGTGAACATTTTTCTTTTGCAAGATCAAATGGTGATATAATAGATGATTGATGGTTAATGTTGAGCAGAATTCAGTGAACAGATAGTAACAATCCAAAATTCAGTAAGCAATTATATTTTTGAAGTTTAATAAGTGTTTGTTAAATTTTTTCAAATTTCGTTAATCAAGTAGATATTTTTCATTTGTAATATATAATGGGTGATGGATAGTTGACGTTAAAAAAATTTTATGGAGTAAGTAGTAACAATCTAAAATTCAGTGAGTGTATGTTAAATTTACCCGACTTATCTTTAATAATTGGCTTCTTTTCAACCAAATTTTATTTACATAAAAAAAAAATTCAACTTTTGAAATTAGAGACGCAAATAAGAAAAATCATATTTATTGAAAAAAAATAAGAAAATTAAAAAAAGTGTTTGAAAATTCAATCAAAAATAAGAAAAAGGAAAATTCAATCAAGTTTTTAGAAATGAATTTACTTCTATGATTCAAAGATATATTAGAAACTAATTTATTTTTTGATTAAAAAATAATTAAAGAAGAGTGAATGATGGGGCATCACGTGCCTCGCCAATTATAACATAATTTGTATTTTATATGTCAAAATATAACGTGTTACCTACTTGTTCGATTATTTTGTGGAGAAATGGTCCAGGTACACATGAGATATTTCCATCATTGGCGTTAATTTTGTTTTGACAATATTGGAAGAATTTAAGGCCACGTGGACAGCTCTGCTGATGATGACGTGGTGTGACAGGTTATCATATTGCAATTACGGGTGTGCGCGATATGATTTAACCGATCTAAACTATTTTCAACACGTCAAATTATTAGTGTGATTTTTTGAACAAATCAGACTGCGGTCTGATTTTGGTATGGTCAAACCACACCAAACCAAACCACATTTGGGGTCTGATTTGGTGCGATTTATCGTGATTTAAAAATTTGATATAGGTGAGTTTTAAAATCACTAAAAATATTACTTAAAAATGATAAATAAAAATTATTAGTGATTATCATCAGATTACCAGTAACATAACATCAAATAATGTATGTCATCATACAATAAATATGCAACATACAATTATTTCCATATATATATATATACATGTAATTGAATAATGTATTGTCCAAACTAATTATTTTCAAAATAATTATTTTTTATATTATTTTTTGGAAAATTCGATTTAAAACTGATCCATCTATTGTCCAAACTGCACGATTTAGATAGCTTTCAAATCGTTTTTGACCGTAAAAAAAAAAGTTAACTGATTCGATTTGAACCAACCAATTTTCACCGTGTATCAATTTTTTTAAGCACCCTTAACTGCAATGCCTGTGCGTGTGTGTGTGTGAGAGAGAGAGAGAGAGAGAGAGAGAGAGTGTGTGTGTGTGTGTGTGTGTGTGTGTGTGTGAGAGTGAGGAGGAAAAGTTGGAGAAGTTCACACAAACTAGTTCTATCTTCGGCCTCTTCCAACGGGCCCATATTAATTCCTCTGAACATCCACCACAGATATCATTTTTTTCATCATTATATGATTGGATAACATCTAGGTTAAAATTTATTAAATTTTTTTAAAATTTATAATTTGAGACATTTAATTTTTTTTGATTAAAATTTTTTTAACATTATTTTTTGGACAAAAATTAAATTTACATGCCCCCCCCCCCCAAAAAAAAAAAAAAAAAGAAAAGAAAAACCACAATGCCAAACAGAGAAAACTAGAGAAAAAAGTACTATTTATTGTAAATTAATTAAACATAAATATCAAATATACTCTTAAATGGAGAAAAAAGGGCATTAATTGGTAAATTGAGAGCAAAAATTAGAGAAAAAGTAGAAAAATATGTAACCATTAACCCAAACAAGAAATAAGAAAAATTGGAAAGCCCAAATAACGCTTTGAGAAGTGTTATGGTGGATGGATTCAAACAGTAAATATTATGAAGATTTTTTGTGACATTTATATATGTATATATATATTCTTAATGTTAAGTAGACTGAATCTATATATTAGTAGTTTAGATCTTTTCTTATATTTTTTATTTTAATTGTAAAGTTTAAGGTATACCTTATTTTTAAAATGTAGACACTTACTGGTTTCTTTCCAATCAAATTCTTATTTAGCCTCCATGTTGGACTGGGTGTGCCCTCTCCCAAAATTCAAAATAATTGCTTCAAGTATTTTCCTTCTAAAGCTTCAATTTTTTTTATATTTAATATGTATAAAAAAATAGTGCAAGCCATTTAAATTAATGCATTAAAAATATATATATATATTAAAACAAAACCTAATTACAGAAATTAGCAAAATTATTATATAATTTTGTATAGTGTTGAAAATGGCATTTAATTGAATATTGTTCATTTAAGATAGGGATGATTGGATTAAGGTGGTGTTTGGAGCGAGGAGGAAAAGGACGGCTGAACCGGAAGAGGAGGCGACGGGACTGTGGCCTGTGGGGGCTGGGCCAAACACGTGGGTGAAGGGAACAAGACTGTAGTCCAGACTTGACTTTGAGGCGGCTGCCGTTTATTTGTCGCGATGCCAATTGCATGGCCACACACAAACAGGCCCGTCGACAAGTGGGTACTATTAATTACTACAACTCATAATACCCAGCAACCATTATGTGATTTGGTTGCCGGGTATGAATTGAGGGATAGTGAGCTTTTTATTTTGGACAAAATTATCAACTCTCAAGATAGTATTAAATGGTAGTAAGTCATGGATGAAGAAATAGTATCTTTTATTGTAAATAGAACTTGTGAACTTGTTCCCAAATCAAAGGATCAGAAATTAATCAATGTAAATAGATGTACAAATTAAAGGAATTATTTTTTTATCTAAATTTTAATTTTTGAGGTATTTGATGGACCAATTTTTTTATGAAAAATATTTTTTAAGGTGTGATCACGTTATACTATTTTCTCACTTTTGTTGGAAAATAAACTTTTATGGGAAAAGGGAGGGAGAAATTATTTTCTAGGCAATTACACTCTCACTCCCCACCCTCCATCTTCATTTTGATGTCAAAGTGGGCGACGAGGCAAGCCATCCTCTCCAGATTGCTGATGCTGAGAAAGAGCCAACAAGCAAGTGTCAAAGTGATGGTCTTGGAGAGAGGATGGACTAGAACTTGATCTTTCCCTTACCAGTGAGTCTGCAATAGTAGCTGGGAGATGAAATCCATCTTTGGAAGATAATTTATTAGAGCCTCGAGCTTAAAGAAGTCGGGCGTATGGATTGCCTAAGTAACGTTGGCTTTGAGAGGCTGGCCGATGGTGGAGGCCGAGATAGGGTGGCAGCCTTCTTGTAAGAGCAAAAGAGGCACTGCATCGAATGAGGACAAAAAGATGTGAAAAGCTTCGACTCGTTGGTAAAGATGAACTTTTGTGTATGTGTATTTGATTTAATTTTTGAATATTTTATGTATGTATATTTGATTTATTTTTTAAATATTTTGTATATATATATTTGATTTATTTTATATAATTAATTATTGATTTGTGTATTTATTGATTATCTATATATGTGTATATGATTATTTTCATGAAAAATAATCTCAATCAAACACCAAAAGTTAAAAAAATGTAACAATTTCTAACTTGAAAATTAAGTCAATCTAACACTTTTCATTTACATTTTTCTTGTAATTTAAATTCTAGATAATTTAATTGTTTGAAAAATATCTTCTTTTTATTTAAATTTCATATTTGTAATCAAATGCACTCTTATTTAGGGGTGTACATGGTGTGGTTTGGGCGGTTTTTGGCCAAAAAAATGCGCCAAACCGCATATGCGGTTTGCACCTATAATCAGACCGAGCAGTTTGATTCGGTGCGATTTCCGCGATTTGTTGAAACTTGGTGTTTTGTGTAATTTAGGTGCGGTTTGGTTTGGTTTGATGCGATTTTTGGTTCCAAAATGATAACAAAAAACGATTTAAAATGGGACTGCTAGTCTGCTACAAAAAATAATCTAATTATTTTATATATTTTATTTTTTATTTTTTATTTATTTTAATTATTAATATAGTCGGGCGATTCGGTTTGGAACCGAACCGCCAGCACCCCAAACCGCATAAACCGCGGTTTGGGTATTTTTCAAACCGCACCAGACCGTGTCCTTAAAAAACCATGCGGTTCGGTACAGTTTGGTTTGGTGCTGGCGGTTTCCGCGGTCTACCAATTTTTTTGAACACCCCTACTCTTATTAGTTAATTTTATGGTGATATATGAATTAATTTTAAAACTCTTACATAAAATATATTTAGAGAGCATATGAATTATCATGTGTTGTTATACTCTTCTTCAACTATTAAATGCATGGTATCAAGATAGTTCGGGTACATGAATTTGATATCACTCCTGAGCTATACATTAGGGTCACATCACAGATAAGGGTTTTATCAGAAATTGTGCTTGGAACATCTCAAATCGAGCTATATAAACCAAGTTTTTAGGGCCACAACATAAATAACGATGCTCGCGGCAGTGGGGGGGGGTGGCTCGAGGTGAGGAGGGTGACGGCGGAAGATGCTCACAACGGTGGTTGGTTTGAGAGACAGAGAGTGTGAGAGAGATAGTGAAAGAGGGAGAGAGAGAGTGTGTGCGTGAAATAATTTGATTTTTTAGATTTAATTTATTACAATATTTTGATATTAAAATATTACGATAAATCAAAATTATCAACTAAGTTGCCTAAAAGAATTGTCTTTCTAGCATTATCCGTCCAAATAATGTTAAGGAGTCGTGACTTGAGTTTAAGGAATCGTTAAGAGTTAAAATTTAACCACTTTGATCAAAGGAGTGGGTGGGTTGTCTCTTTGATTTCATTTCATTTCACTTCACTTTTTTACAAACGCCAATAATTTCTCACTTTTTCATCCATGCATCAAAAGCATGCAAAAATTTGAAAACTAATCTAATTAGATGGAAAAAATTTATTCGCAATTATAATTTTTACTTTCTATAACCAACATAAGTAAAATTTTAGTTTTTACTATCTATAACTAGAGTGATTATTTTTTACAACCATCTATATTTCAAACATACCCTCTAAATATCTATCCCTCAAAAGACACCCCCACACGCAACAAATCCTTTTCACACCACTCCTCACATCAAACCATCTTCAAATCATTGTCATATCGCCAAAGTCGCTTGCCTCGCCTGCCTCCTTGGCCAGAGTCTCTCACTTTCTCATCGAAATCATAGAAGTTTAGGAAAATTCTATTTGCATCTCTTCGTGAGATAATATGGCTATTTATCATCGCACCCGAAGATTTGGGGGCTTTGAAAGCACCCGAATCCATGTCTTCAGGAAAATATAATTCTCTCGAACTCATGGATTCAAGAAAAATAATTTTTTTTGAATCCACATATATATGTATGTAATATAATATTGCTACATATATGTATGTAATATGAAGTTATTCTCATAAAATGTTAGTTCATTTGATTGGGTTTGACCATTTACAATTCCCATATGACAAACTCCTTCATTTGAAATAATTTATATATAAAATCATTATATATATGCATATAATTATAATATGTATATATATAATAGTATATATTTATCCATGAATTCGAGAGAATTGCATTCTCTCGAATTCATGGGTTCGAGAGAATTGATTTTTCTTGAATTTATGGATTCAGGGTGCTTTCAAAGTCCTCGAACCCTAGGGTATGCATTCGATCGTCAGCATCCAGAGGCATCAAAGGGCTCCGACAATAGCTGCATCGAACGGCTCCGACAACAGCTGGTGGGAATAACTTCAAATCGCGACGTTTGAAGGCGGTGACCACCACCGAATCCGAGGCTTCGGGGTTCCCCAAACATCCAGAATGTTGGGGTTCGGGCAGTCAGGGGTTCCCCGAAACCCGTCGAACCGTGAGGTTGGGGGAATCACTTACCCCCTGAACAGCGAGGTTCGGGTAACCCCTAACCCCCCAAATCTCGTTGTTCGGGGGATTAAGGATTCCTCGAATTGTGGGGTTCAGGGAATCGTTATGTTATTATTTTTTTAATTAATGTTAAATGTAAATCGTGTATTATCTTAATTTTTTAATTAATCCTAAATAATGCCGCCTATGAGAATTTATTTTTAAAAAATATTAATAATTTGTGTGTGTTTAGTGTAATTGTACAGATATGTTACGTTACACAAATAATGAGAATTTGTGTTTTAGAAATATTAATAATATACGTTACGCAAAATGTATGATACCTCATTAGTAGTAAATGGTTCAATAATATCAAATGACTGTTGAAATAAAAAAAATATGAAAATAAAAAACATAAACAATTTAAAAACATTGTTCAAATAATAATTAAATGAAAGTTTAATAATGTATAATACCTGATTGTTAGTAAACGGTTCAATAAACTATTGAAATAAACTAAAATTATGTAAATAAAAAAAAAATTCAGGTAATGAAATATCCCGAATCGTTAGATTCGGGGGTACTTGACTCCCCCAAACCGAAGGATTCGGGGCACCTTCGAGTTCCCGAATCCTTCAGTTCGAATACTTAAGGAGTCTCCAAATCCTTCAGTTCAGGAGGCATCAACTCCCCCAAATCCCTTCAATTTGAGAGGTATCAACTCTCTCGAATCCAAGGATTCGGGGTACATTGATTCCCCCGAATTCGAGGATTTGAGGGATTCTTCTCTGGTTGACACTTCAAGTGTCCCAGCTCCTGGTTCTCACATGTTGATGATAAACAAATTTAGAAATACAATAAATTTTCAAATACCTCATGGATTTCATCATCTTGTTTCTCGCCAGAACAAGAATAGTTATATATCTTCTATGTAAAACTCTGTAAACATTTGTCTATAATAATTTTTCATGCTTAAATTGCCTATGACAAGCAGAATTGTGCTTAGCAATCTTCGGTGTTGAATAATAGTTATTGTGCAATGCTTGATGTTGAATAATAATGGTTGCGCGATGTGGGTAAGTAAATGTGTTCAGGTGTGGTGAGTAAAGTGGTTGTGGCGATGGTGGGTGAGAAAGTACGTGCACGCATTTAAAAGAGTAATAGTGAGTGGTTGATCGTAAAGGATTTATATGAAGAGTAAATATAAGATTTCATTTCAAGGTATTTTAAGAATATTAAAAGTGGGTTGCGGATAGCAAAATTTATGATTGCATATAGAATTTCCAAATTAGATGTCATAATTTGATCGTAAATGTATATTTGCAATGATTTAGTAATTCTATCATCAATATTCTATTAACAATTTAGATGAACTAAAATAATGACCAGTACTAATGTTTTATTTAAATAAATAATTATATATTTGATAACTTGATTAAGATTAATTTTTTAGGATTATTTAAAATATAAGCATGTATAATTATTTAGGGTTTTACACAATCAATCATATCATTTTTTAAGTAGTCAATTGCAAAGTCAAAAAGTGATTAGAATTACTTAAAATTATTCAGAATATAATAATAAAAATATATAATTCTTAAAGTTGTTGTCTTTGCGCGATCTGTCGCTCATTTTTTAAATTTTAACAGATGAGATAAATTATAAGTGAGTCTTTGACCTTTAACTAAGCTAAGTATCGAACTTGTGATCTATTGATACTAATCACATCGTATCATTTACCAATCACTTAATCTATACCTTAAAGACAAATATATAATTATTTAATATCTATCAAACTATGCTTGTAGAATTAACTATGATTAATTAAAATATAAACAGTTCTTCTCAAATTAATTTAGATTCGTCAAAATATAATTATATAATATTCTTCTGAAACAGAATTATATATAATGCTCTAAACATGAAATATCTCCTAAAAATAATGTCAATATAAATTTTAACCTAAAAATTGAATTATTTTAAGTATTACTATTTGGGATAATTAATTACCAAAAACTATAAGTAATTAATTAATTAAAAAATATCACTTAATTAACTCACAACTCAACCCACCACCAGTTGCTAGTCTCGTGTGAAAGTAAGGTCTTGATGTGCTTTTATCACTCATTTAGAGATTCCGTTGGTATGATGTGCAAGGGGATTCATAAAGAAAGCAATTGATTCTCGAATGTGTACGTGTGTATAAATTATAACTACATCTGAATTTATTTAAAAGATGAATCAAGAAGAAAGACTACTCTCCCCCAAGATTAATCGGGTTAAGTTCAAAATTTGGATCATCAAAAATATATATATATATATATATCTCCTTTCCCATATGCATGCTTATCAACCAAGCATAAGTAAAATTTTGACTTAATTGAAATAATTGAATTAAAATTATTAATTCAGTTTAATTTTAGTTAAGAGTCAGTTTAATTAAGGTATTAAATTTGATAATTTTAATTATTTTATTTTGATTTTAATTTTAATTATTTTATTTTAACACATCTATTCAAAATTAGACATTAATATACCCTACCAAAAGTTTAATGTTAATTAAACCTCAATACCATCCAAAGAGCTTAGATTGATCCAACTGCAATGAACTCAAGTTAAAATTTAGATTTTAAGTGGGACCGAAAAAGAGTTTATAAAATTATATCGTAAAATTGAATTTTAAGATTTTAAAAATAATTAAAAATATATTTTAATTTTTATAAATATATGTTTATAATAATATAATTTTATAAAAAATAAATTAATATCATTTAATTTAAAATAAAATAAAATAAATTAATAATTTTATAAAAAATAAATTATTATTCCTTATTATAATTCAAAAGATGATGTTTTCAAAATATAACTCAAAACTAACATGTTGATATAGGCAATTTAGAGGCAAAATATAGATTAAAATTCTTTAAATGATGATTCTAATATTCTCTATTAAATTTAAGTTACAATTTATACTTGAAGCGTAAAATCGTTTGGGAGTCTCTGAAACGTATAATCGTAAAATTGTACACTTAAAATCAAAATTTTATAAGATTTTATCCAAATAAGATTTTACATGAATTTAAATCATTTAGGGGTCTCCAAAGCATAAAATCATACGAGTAAAATCAAGAATTTAACAACAATGAATGAATTTATAATTCTTTTTAGCCTCCCCCAATAATTGGCAATTCGTTTGTTTATTTCATTGTCTTATCTGTAAGCATATATTTTTCATATTTATTTATAAGTTTATTATTGATTTTTTTAAAAAAAATGAATCACCATTTATCACATGTCTCATTAGGTATAGCATGTTAAATATTTTTGTTTTTAATATAAAATTTTAAAAAATACATGCATGTATATATCATCCAAATAAATTTTTTTATAAAAAAAGCTAAGCAATTAATAATATGTATATTATATTATTATTTTAATATAATAATATTAAAATACTATTAAAAACAAGAACTTCGATATGACACCGTAAATTCAGTTAGTGATGACGTGTCTATCTCAGTCGGCAATGCCACTCAGTGTGGGATAGAGAGAGAGAGGGGGAAATGTATAAATTGATTAAACTTAGCTAGCTGTCTTTGGCACCCACCAGCTGCCCTCAAATTAATTCCTCCCAACGTCTCCCACAAATATCATTTTTCATCATTAAATTGAGATTTTTCATCATTAAATATCATTTTCCATCATTAAATTGATGTCAATTAATGATTTAATTGTCAATTGACGTTTAAGGACAATTAAATCATTAATTGACATCACCTTCTATGATTTAAAGATTTGTCTGCCATCTTTGATAAATTGTAACATTAAGCTATAAATACATTGCCAGCTGGTTAAGTCAAGCTCAACTTATGGTTGTCGAAGCTGCCAGCTGGCACAACTATAAGCTGTAACATTCTTTCATTTAATTAAATTAATAATTAAATGACATCACTTTCTTTTATTTAATTTAAATTATTTTTAATTTTAAACTGATGTCAAACTGAATTAAATTAAAATTAATATATAAGCCAAGAAGGAAAACAAGATGAGATTAATTCTAGACTAAATCACTCAGTCCAAACTAATTTTCAATTCAAAGTTATTGTGTTCCTCAAATACTATAATAAATTTATTAATTAAAAATATCATTGTCAAGTCATTTGAATTTTATAAAAAAAAATAATTAGAGAACACAATGTGACATATCTTAAATGTGGTAATTGATTGTCAGAAGAAATATGTAAAGTCATGTATGTATAATTAATTTTGAAAATTTGATTATTATCATTTATATAATTAATTAATTATTTAAATTATCTTTATTTTATATAGTTTAATTAATTTAAATTTATTTTTTTATAATTTTAAATGTTATAATTGTATATATAACTTAAATGTTATAATGTTATAATTTTATTTTTTAACTTTATTTTTTTTGTTGCTTTCTTAAAAATTTGATCTATCTTAAATATGGTAATTGATTGTCAGAAGAAATATGTAAAGTCATGTATGGATAATCAATTTTGAAAATTTGATTATTATTATTTATATAATTATTTATTTATTTAAATTATTCTATTTTATATATATATTATAACAAAATAGCTGTTAAATTTTTTTTCGCCCATTTCCAATTACTATTTTGATATTTTATTATATTTTTTTAATATTTTTTGCTTACCCGAAATGGAATTTTTATAGGTCATTAATTAAATCTATATTTGTGAAAAACATGTAGTTCTTGGAACATGTAAATGATTTTTTTCATGGTTAAATAGTGTTTGGAGAATGTGTAAGGTATATGAAGAGCCAACATAAATATTATTAATTTATTCATATTATTAATTTTTAAATATTAGCATAAAATTTTAATTAAAATAAATTACAAAAAAATGAGACTTTTTTAAATCGGGAGAAATCTTGAGATATTAGATAATATTGTCGAATATCGACTATTAAGTAAATTTTTTATTTTTTTTATTTATATATAGTTTAATTAATTTAAATTTATTTTTTTATAATTTTAAATGTTATAATTTTATATATAACTTAAATGTTATAATTTTATTTTTTAACTTTTTTTTTTTGTTGCTTCTTTAAAAATGTAACCTGTCTTAAATGTGATAATTGATTGTTAGGAGGAATATGTAAAGTCATGAATGAATAATCAATTTCAAAATTTTGATTATTATTATTTATATAATTAATTAATTATTTAAATTATCTTTATTTTATATATAGTTTAATTATTTTAAATTTATTTTTTTATAATTTAAATTTTATAATTTTATATATAACTTAAATGTTATAATTTTATTTTTTAACTTTATTTTTGTTTGTTGCTTTTTTTAAAATATGACATATCTTAAATGTGGTAATTGATTGTCAAGAGAAATATGTAAAGTCATGTATGTATAATTAATTTTGAAAATTTGATTATTATCATTTATATAATTAATTAATTATTTAAATTATCTTTATGTTATATAGTTTAAATAATTTAAATTTTTTATAAATTTAAATGTTATAATTTTATATATAACTTAAATGTTATAATTTTATTTTTTAACTTTATTTTTTTGTTGTTGCTTACTTAAAAATTTGATCTCTCTTAAATATGGTAATTGATTGTCAGAAGAAATATGTAAAGTCATGTATGGATAATCAATTTTGAAAATTTGATTATTATCATTTATATAATTAATTGATTATTTAAATTATTCTTATTTTATATATAGTTTAACTAATTTAATTTGTTTATATTTTTAAATGTTATAATTTTATATATAATTTAAATATTATAATTTTATTTTTTAACTTTTTTTTTTGTTACTTTCTTAAAAATTTGACCTATCTTAAATGTGGTAATTGATTGTTAAAAGAAATATGTAAAGTCATGGATAATCAATTTTGAAAATTTGATTATTATCATTTATATAATTAATTGATTATTTAAATTATCTTTATTTTATATATAGTTTAATTAATTTAAATTAATTTTCTTATAATTTTAAATATTATAATTTTATATATAACTTAAATGTTATAATTTTATTTTTTAACTTTATTTTTGTTTGTTGCTTTTTTTAAAATATGACATATCTTAAATGTGGTAATTGATTGTGAGGAGAAATATGTAAAGTCATGTATGTATAATTAATTTTGAAAATTTGATTATTATCATTTATATAATTAATTATTTATTTAAATTATCTTTATTTTATATAGTTTAATTAATTTAAATTTATTTTTTATAATTTTAAATGTTATAATTTTATATATAACTTAAATGTTATAATTTTATTTTTTAACTTTATTTTTTTTGTTGCTTTCTTAAAAATTTGATCTGTCTTAAATATGATAATTGATTGTTAGAAGAAATATGTAAAGTCATGTATGGATAATCAATTTTGAAAATTTGTGTAATATCTCGAAAATTGGAAAAGAAATAAAGATTATTAATTAGAGTTTGAGGTCATTACGAAAAATTTGAGAAATTAAGGAAAAATTAACGTTTATCCTGTTTTGAGGAAAATAAGGAATTTAATGTAATTGATTAAATTATTTGAAAGTAGTTAATCATTATTATTTATTGTAGTTATGGGTTTAAAAGAAATATGAATTTATTTGGGTAATTAGGGATTTAAGAAAAATGTTTATGTATGTTAGTTTGAGGAAATAACTATTTATTGGGGAATATTTAGAAAAAGATTAAAATAAAGTAATTTGGGAGAATTTCTGGAATGTTTGGGGTATAAGTGTAATAAGGGAAATAGGAGTTAGGGGTGTATGTGGAGGTTTATGGAAGTTGTGGGTTTAAGTGTAAATTTTCAGAAGTGGCTGAAAGTCACTATAAAATTAATTAAGTGTGCACATATTGCTAAAGAAGCAGCCAGCGTAGTGGTCGCGTGCGCGCGGGTGCAGGCGTGAAGCGAGGGATCGAGCCAAGGAGCGGACGCGCGCACTGGGAAGAAAAATTAATTTTTGGGCAGCAGAGGCAGTCCAAAACGACGCCATTTTGGGGCGCCAGTGCTGGCCCTTGCACAGCCACGTGGCGCGGGTTGGCGCGTAAAGGCTGGAAATCTTGAGAAAAATTGGGAGAAGTTGAGGATTAAATTAAGTTTAATTGCGGATTAATTACTCAGGTGAGTAAATAATTATGTATTAATAATTTTGTTCGGTTAGAATTTATTTAAAAGTTTGATTCTAATAATTGTGGATGATTATGCTATGTTATGTGTAATAATTTGTTGCGTAAGTATATATATATATATATCTACACGAGTGCACTGTGTGCAAGTGGTGAGCTTACTGTGTGTATATTAATTTGATTGTGAGGGTTTGTGTTCCAACGAGTGTGCCAATATATATCTACACAAGTGCACTGTGTGCAAGTGGTGAGCTTACTGTGTGTATATTAATTTGATTGTGAGGGCCAATTTACATACCTAAATATATATATATATATATATATATGTGTGTGTGTGTGTGTGTAAACACAGTGTATGGCGTGAATGCCACTGTGTGTGAGGGGCAATGAAATTAGAATAAAAGAAAAGAAAAGGAATGTGTGCCACAGTTTGTATAGTAGGATGCATTAAGTTAATAATATATATACATTAATTATGTGATTTGGGGTTATTATTGGTATGATTTAATTTAAAATAAATATAAAATTTATTGGAATTTTATTTGAGATGCGCTCACATGAGATTTTAGACGGTTAATTATTTATATTACACGGATAGATTTAATTAATGCGAGCCATAGTTTTATTAATTATTAGGGAAACGTTTTACTTCGCAGCGGGAGTGCAAGAAAGGTCAGAAACGGCCGTGTAAAGGAAAGCTTCTAACCCTCTCTTCCTGTTCTTTAATTCCTGAGAAAGACCCCGTGATTTCTCATATTTTATCACCTCCCTTACTTTAATTCGGCACTTAGCCTTATCTGTTGAATTATTATTCATTTGTTTTAATTTAAATTAAATCCGAAACTTCTAGAATTGTATTTGTTGTGAGCCTATGGGGGTTTGTACCACCCCCACTCCTCTTGGAAATGATGCCGAACCCAACTCGGGAACTAGATTCCTAGGCGTGCGGTTTATTTACTATTTTATCGGGTTTAATTACAGTTCTTCTCGAATTTATTTATGGTTCGGTTAGAGCTATCAAGCAGTGGGGCAGAGGTCGGCTGTTTGGTGATGTTGGGGTAGACTATAGTACGACCCTGATGTGGAATGTCGGGTGGACACTCCTAGTCACGGGCCGTCGACCGGTGCCGGGCATTACTGACTAATTCTGCCAGTATGTGATTTATTGTACGTCTAGATTCATTATTTTACTGTTCATGATTTAATATGCACATGAGTACAGGTTGCATGTTGGGATATTCATTTATTGAGTATGCTTGGACACGGACACTCTAGCTTGGTTAGGTTGCATCCAGCACGACTATATGCATCGCGTGTGGTTTACTATGTGGGTGGAGCATGGCCTAATGCCTGGATGTATGGGCGTCATGTATCATGTTGATGCTCACTACTCCATTGCATTTTATGTGCATTATATGGCTACTGGTAATATATAGTTCTCGAACGGAAGTACCGTTCCGAGGGAGCCTATGGCTTGGGTGTTGGGAGTACCGACTTAGGATGGCGCGCATAGGATGCTGGAGGTATTTGTTACTGTCCAGGGCAGCAATAGGTTGGTATGGGACTTGGGTGGCAGGTGTCTTATATGGGCCCCAAGAACCGGTATGTGCTTTTATTATATTATACTATTGTGTTGTTGTGTTGTAGCGTCTCATGGCTTATGTGTACCTGAGAGTTTATTCTAGGGAAAGTTTATTGGATTTAAACAGCCTTCAGCCTTCTTTTCCTTATGCTTACTGAGTCTCTCGACTTACCTTACTTTTTATCATTCCAGGTAGTCACAGTGTGGGCCATGGGCAAGGGAGTC
Source organism: Diospyros lotus (assembly GCF_014633365.1). Classification (NCBI taxonomy): domain Eukaryota; kingdom Viridiplantae; phylum Streptophyta; class Magnoliopsida; order Ericales; family Ebenaceae; genus Diospyros; species Diospyros lotus. Next base: position 1,593,075 of record NC_068349.1, on the reverse strand, counting down.
AGCTTCTAGCGGCAGAGTCGGTATAGTGTACAGGCAGTCCCATGAATCCCTGTCAACTCTGATGGTTGAGTAGGATTTACTCTATTATTTTGTATTGTGCCAGGTCTTTCCTCGAGTCTCGTGTATGTCGGCACAAGAGTCTGTGTTTATTTATTTATCATGTGACTGCTGTGATAGTGGGGTACCCGTAGTGCATGCATGTGTCTGGCTTCGTTTTCGCTGTTCTTATTTTTGTGTATGCATGCCAGGGTGGTCTCTATCATGTGTTTTTCTCTTTTCTCCTCCCGTTGGCGCTCCCGTTCGGTTAGTCCGAGTGGTTGGGGATAGCCGAGCGGGGGTGCTTACAATTTGATTATTATCATTTATATAATTAATTGATTATTTAAATTATTCTTATTTTATATATAGTTTAACTAATTTAATTTTTTTATATTTTTAAATGTTATAATTTTATATATAATTTAAATATTATAATTTTATTTTTTAAATTTTTTTTGGTTACTTTCTTAAAAATTTGACCTATCTTAAATGTGATAATTGATTGTCAAAAGAAATATGTAAAGTCATGGATAATCAATTTTGAAAATTTGATTATTATCATTTATATAATTAATTGATTATTTAAATTATTTTTATTTTATATATAGTTTAATTAATTTAAATTATTTTTTTTATAATTTTAAATATTATAATTTTATATATAACTTAAATGTTATAATTTTATTTTTTAACTTTATTTTTGTTTGTTGCTTTCTTAAAAATGTGACATATCTTAAATGTGGTAATTGATTGTCAGGAGAAATATGTAAAGTCATGTATGTATAATTAATTTTGAAAATTTGATTATTATCATTTATATAATTAATTAATTATTTAAATTATCTTTATTTTATATAGTTTAATTATTTTAAATTTATTTTTTTATAATTTTAAATGTTATAATTTTATATATAACTTAAATGTTATAATGTTATAATTTTATTTTTTAACTTTATTTTTTTTGTTGCTTTCTTAAAAATTTGATCTGTCTTAAATATGATAATTGATTGTCAGAAGAAATATGTAAAGTATTAATTTTGAAAATTTGATTATTATCATTTATATAATTAATTAATTAATTAATTAAATTATTCTTATTTTATATATAGTTTAATTAATTTAATTTTTTTTATATTTTTAAATGTTATAATTTTATATATAATTTAAATATTATAATTTTATATATAATTTAAATATTATAATTTTATTTTTTAACTTTTTTTTTGTTATTTTCTTAAAAATTTGACCTGTCTTAAATGTGGTAATTGATTGTCAGGAGAAATATGTAAAGTCATGGATAATCAATTTTGAAAATTTGATTATTATCATTTATATAATTAATTATTTAAATTATCTTTATTTTATATATAGTTTATAATTTTAAATATTATAATTTTATATATAACTTAAATGTTGTAATTTTATTTTTTAACTTTTTTATTTTTTTACTTTCTTAAAAATTTGAATTGTCTTAAATGTGGTAATTAATTGTTAGGAGAAATATGTGAAGTCATGTATGGATAATCAATTTTGAAAATTTGATTATTATTATTTATATATTTAATTGATTATTTAAATTATCTTTATTTTACATACAATTTAATTAATTTAAATTTATTTTTTACAATTTTAAATATCATAATTTTATTTTTCAACTTAATTGATTATTTTCATTTATTTAATTCTCATTTTTCCCATTAGTCTACTTTAAAGATGTGCTATATGTTGGACTTGAAAAAATTAAATGCAAATTAAATTTGTGTTTTGAAAGTTATGTTGAGTAAGATTCAAATTGTGTGGCAAAGCGTGGGAAAAAAGAGAAACTTAGAGTGTGTTTGATTGCACATATTTACCATGGAAAATATATAATTATTACACATTTTTTATGAAAAATAATTAAATACTCTTAATTTTTTTACGAAAAAATATGCATGGTACAAGCTTTTAAAGTTTCTTTCCATGGAATTCATTTTCTAAGGGTGTGAGGCGGTTTTTATTTTCTAGGTAATGAAATCAAACACACCTTTAATGATGGCATGTGATAAATTGAGAGAAATAGGAGAATTTGAAGGAAGAGAAATTAATAAAAAAAGTAAATATCTCTCTCTTTTCTTTCTCTCAATTCCTGTTCAACCCTTACATTTCCTCTCTTCTCCTTTTTCGATTATTCTTCTCAAATTTTTTCTTCTTCTTTATTTTTATTTAGTAAATTTCAACCGTATTTTTTTACCCAGTTTGGTTTTCTGGTGTAACATAGTACCACTATTCTATCAAGTGAGTGATGTGAATGCAACTAAGAAAAATTAGGCCTTAAGGGTTCGTGTGGTATGAACATATGAGACAAATACACGTGAAAATATATATAAAAAAAAAAAACGTCTACCTTTGAATGCATATTTCAAAATAAAGAGGTTAGTTATCGTTTATTTTTTCTTTCCTGTTATTGTGTAATTTTTGTATTTTTTACGCATTGCTTATTTATTACATGTTAATTTAGGTTTATTTTTTACATAGTTTCGGGATAGAGTTATGTGCTTTTAATTGTTCATCTACCCTTGAATACATATAAGAAAATCTTTTAAAATCTGTAATCTTTTTGTTGTATTTTCATGATTGTAACACAATTATTTTATTTATTTTTTACTTCTTTATTATGATTTTCATTTATTGTAACTACTAAATTATATAACTTTCACTTTAACATTTTTTTTTTTTTACGATATCCATGCATCGCATGGGTGATCCACTAGTTAATAATTAAATGACATCACTTTCTTTTATTTAATTTAAATTATTTTTAATTTTAAACTGATCTCAAACTGAATTAAATTAAAATTAATATATAAGCCAAGAACGAAAACAAGATGAGATTAATTGTAGACTAAATCACTCAGTCCAAACTAATTTTCAATTTAAAGTTATTCTCTTCATCAAATACTATAATAAATTTATTAATTGAAAATATCATTGTCAAGTCATTTGAATTTTACAAAAAAAAAAAAAATTAGAGAACACAAAAAAGTTCTCGTTCAAACACTCAGATTCTTATGTCAAATATTAAAAATTTAAATGTCATAATAAAACCAGTATTAAAAACGTACATCTTTTGAAATAAAAGCTTATCTATTTATAAAGGAATATAATTTTTTAAAATTTTCTAAAATTAGAATTATTTTAGATAACATTTATTCTGATATTTTAAAATCTATTAAAATTAAGATATTTATAAATAATATTTATCCTGATACAGAGATGTTTAGATGTTAAAATTATCTTATTTACCCTTTATTTAGAAGTCTTCAAAAGAAAAAACATTATACTTTTTCAATCCATCATTCACGTTAATTTTGTTTTGATGCATGAGAAGCAAAATTTGACATCTCCTCTTTTGAGACACAAAGTAGCTCTATCTTTGGCACCCACCAACACCTCTCAAATTAATTCCTCCCAATGCACGCCACAAATATCATTTTCCATCATTAAATTGAGACTTTAATACGGACTTTCTTTCATTTAAGGATACATTCGACATTTTTATTTTTAATTAATTTATAATTATAGAATTATGTATAATTGTTCAAAATTAATTGGACCATTATAATCATTTCATTTAAATTATTTTTAATTTTAAACCGATCTCAAACTAAATAAAATTAAAAAATAATATATAAACCAAAGACGAAATCAAGATGGGATCAATTCTAAACTAAATCACTGAGCCCAAAATAACTTTTCAATTTGAAATTATTTTGTTTGTCGAACACAATAATAAATTTATCAATTGAAAATAATATCGTCAAGTAGTTGGGACTCAAAAAGAAAAACAATCACAAGGTGCAAGAAAATTCATGTGTAAGTACTCTGATTCTTATATTAGACACTAAAAATTTGAAAATTATAATGAAATTAATATTAGAGACATACATCTCTTAAAACGATATCTCATCTATTTATAAAGAAGTATGAAGTTTTTTCAAATTTCATAAAATTAGAATTGTTTTAGATAACGTGAACTCTAATAATCTAAAATTTATTAGAATTAAAATATTTATGAATAAAATTTATTCTTTTCATAAAATTCTTAAAAAGATTTTTAGATATTAAAATTATTTTATTTGTGATTTATTCGAACCCTTTCATAAGGAAAAAATTATACTTTTTAATAAATTTTTTTTAAATTTTTACTCTTTTAATCTTTTAATAAACTTTTACCATCGTTAATTTTGTTTTGACACATGAAAAGCAAAATTTGACATCTGTATCTGTAAGACGCAAAGGAGCTCTATCTTTGACGCCCACCAACAGCTCTCAAATTAATTCCTCTCAATGTCTATCACAAATATCATTTTTCATCATTAAATTGAGATTTAACTTGAATTTAAGTATGGATTAAAATTAATAATTAAATGACATCACTTTCTTTCATTTAAGGATAAATTTGACGTTTCAATTTTTAATTAATTTATAATAATAGAATTATATGTAATTGTTTAAAAATTAACTGGACCATAATAATTATTTTCTTTTTCTAATATATAAACTTAACTTTTTTAGTTAAAAAACAAAGACCAAATGATAATATTTAAAATGATTTAATAAATTTTAACCTAAAATTTAATTACCAAAGACACACGCTATAAATAAATAATTAATTAAAAAATATCACTTAATTAACTCACAACTCAGGCGCCGCTGTCGCCGCCACCATGTGAGCCCCTGAATCATGCTAGATGTACAATCATTTTGTACATCTTGGGCTATATAAGGAGCTATTATAATCAAAATACCTTACGCCTCACATGCGCCTCACGCGCCTTTATGCACCTCATGAGAAATTTTTTTATCATTAATATATTTTTTTATAATCTAAAATATATACAAAAATATACCAATAACATTTTTCATGAGCCCTGCCCCATCTTTGCTTGTGCCCACTTCATTACTGCAGTCTAATAATTAGTACTTAAATAATACAAAGCTATGATATGCGAAAATGTCTTAGCTATATTATTTTGACATTTCTAAAATATCTAAAAAAGTTATGAAAATATTATTTTTACTATTTTTATAATTTTAAAAATATTCAGGTCATTCATATTATTAATAAAATATCAAGAGCATATTTCTGTCCATTAAAATTATATTTGAATTAATACTTGAATGATACAAACTTATGCCACGCGAAAATGTTTTATGAGTGTCGTTTCAATGTTTTAGACACTTTTTTGTTTTAGAAATGGTAAAAAAATAAAAAATATATTTTTAAATTATTTCTATAATTCTAAAAAAGTTAAAATTAGACATTAATATATGTTTGATAATCTATCAAATTAATATGAGTTGACCCTACCAAAGTCTATTATTAATGAAACCTCAATACTATCCAAGCAGCTGGATTGATCAAACGCAGTGAACTTACAATTCTTCTTAGCCTCCCAATAATTAGTAATTCATTTGTTTATTCCTTTATCTTATCCACTACTTATAAAATAAATAAGACAATTTTTAAGACTTTTAAAGTGCTATAACCCTAATAAGACCCAAAAAGTTAAAATATTATCTGTATGGAGAAGGGCTTAGCTGAAGATATAAATATAATAAGATCCATTCCCTACGCTCTCCTTTTCCAACCTCATTTCAATTACAACTTTACCAACTTTTCTTCACTCTTCTTCAATTATCACAACACTCTTAGTCAATTCTAGTAGTGGTGGGAAATTCGGTTTTAGTTAATTCACGTAAACCAACCAAACAAAAATATATAACTGAGGACACAATTGGAAAACTCTTTTCTTTTTCTTTTTTTTTTTTGTTAAGTCTTTGAAAGGCATTAACAAGTCATAGGTATATATTTCCTTAACTAAGAGTATTCAACCGGTCCTGATCAACCCTATATTGAATTGAAATAGGTCAAAAATAAAATTTTTAAGAATTTCATATTAAAGATCATATCGATAACTAACTTTTAAACAATAAGTAACTTTAAAAATGATTTTATTACTGTACTAAAATTATTTTTATTTAAAATTGTATATAAAAAATTAAAAATTAAACAATTAAGCCACTTTAGGTTTTATGGAAATAGAAAAGGAAACAGATACAATATGACATGAAAATAAGAAAATAAAATTTTTCAAAAAAATAGGAAACAAAAACTCAAAGGAAACACATAAATAAAAAAATATAGAAGCCTTTTTATAAATATAATTTTTAATATAAAGAATTATAAAAATAGTTATTCAATTTAAAAATAAACATAAATTCCATAATGGATTCAAACAAATTCTAGAAAAATTTAAAATTTTTGACTTAGAGATGGAAAAAATTCTAACTCTAACCTGAAACGGAATTTTTAATCTTTTCATTTTTTTGATATTATGAAATGGATCTAAAATATTTTTAAAATTACAGAAATAGTTTGAAAATATTTTTTTGGGCATTTTAGAAACAAAAACGTTTCAAAATCGTCGAAAGGCCAGAAACGATGCTTCCAAAGATTTCTGTGCATTATAGATGTCACTACTAAATATTCCTTTAAAAATTTTTAAATTTTTTTCACATTTGGGACACTAACTAAGCATTTATATATATTGGGGCTGAGGTTGAGCCCCCACTTCCACAACAATTAGAATTGTTGCTTAGAGTAAAATGAAAAAAAAAAAAAAAAAAGCAAAAGAGTTTGAAAAATGTTATTTGGACACTCAATTATAATATTTTTATAATAATAAATTACATTTTTATATTATGTTAATATAAATATATAATAAATTAATACACGAGTGTTATTAAAAGTATTACAATTAAATGTCTAAATAACAATTTTGACATGATTTTGATTAGGGAAATAAATTCAGTTAAGATTTAGTAAATTTTATTTGGGTTTTAATAAATTTTAATATTTATTAATTAATTTTGAAAATTAATATTTAATACTTATTAAACTAATTAAAATGTGACGCGTAGTTGTTATTTCATTAAATTTGTGAACTCTTGATCCCTACTCAAAACAAAAATGAGACGATTTTTTTATGGATATTCATTCAATCGTGATAGAATTGATTTGATCTAGTTTAATTTTAATTGGTTTTGAATATGTTTTTTTTGTTTTTAATATAAAATTTTAAAAAATATGCATATATATATATATATATTGTAAGCACCCCGCCCAGATATCCCAACCACCCGATCTATCTGAACGAAAGCGCTTACATAAGAGAAGAAAAAAAGAAACACAAGACGAAAATACCCTGGTATGCATATGTAAGGAAAATAACAGTGGAAGTAAAATGACAAACATGCATGCACATGAGAACCTCGATAGAACAACAGTCACGGAGTATATAAAAATATACACAGACCCTGTGCCAACAAATAGGAGGTACAAGAAACAACCCGGCACAGTCAAAACTAAGAAACAAAATCCTGACAAAACACCAGAGACAATAGGGGCAAGTCAAATGTACACCCTATCGGCACGGCTGACTGCTAGGTGGAACAATCCTCGCCCTCAGACTTCGCTTTTCCTTTACCTGAAATGATGGAAAGCAAGGTGAGTCGCAAGACTCAGCAAGCATAAAGATGAAAAAAACTATAAATAAAACAAACGAGGAGATCACCCCAATACAGTCCTACACGTACATACAAGCCATGTGACGCAACAATACAATAGTGCAGCATAATAAAAGCACATACCGGTCATTAGGGCCCACAAAAAGACACCCGGCATCCAAATCCCATACTAACCTGCCGCTGTCCTGAAAGGCAACAAATGTCTTCAACAAACCTGTGCGCACTCCTCAGGTCGGTACTCCCGACACCCGAGCCACTGTATAACCGAGCCCTAGGCTCTCTTGGAACGGTACTCCCGTCCGAGACCACTGTATCCATAGTAACCATGCAATGTACATATAAAATGCAAGGCGTAGTGAGCATCAACGTGATACATTGGCGCCCATACATCCAGGCATCAGGCCATGCTCCGCCCACATAGTAAACCACACGCGATGCATATACCCATGCTGGATGCATCATAACCAAACTAGAATGTCCGTGACTAAGCATAACCAAATCATGATAACTCCAACATGCAGCCCGTACCCATGTGCACACCAAACCATGCAACAAGAATAAAATATAACCAGGCATGTTATAGTCACATAGCGGCAGAGCTAGTCAGCAGTGCCTGGCACCGATCAACAGTCAGTGAATAGGAGTGACCAGTCGATAGCCTAAGATAGACCGTACAACAGTCACACCGTCATCGAACAACCGATCCTTGCCCCCACTGCCCAACCGCTCTAGCTTATGAACAACTAAAAACCATAGTAATACCCGAACGACTAAGAACCTAGCCCCATGTGAGTATGGCATCATTCCCACAGGCATGGGGTGGCACGAACCCCCGTAAGCAACCAACGAATAAAATTCTCGAGACCAGTTTAATAAACTAAATTTTAAAACAAGCCATTTAAAATTCTATAATTAATTAACGGCCGAAACAAACGAATGGAGGTCAATTAAATTGACAACGAAAAGGACGTTACAGAGGGTATAAAGAACTTGCCTTTACGAAGATATCCTTAGTCTTGTTTTGGCCAAATGTGGTAAAAATTATACAAATTACAACACCCCAATAATTTGCCAAAATTAATAAAATTGAACCCTAAACAAAATTTTAACCGTACAGAATATTTATTACTAGTTTCTCTACATACCTGGCAATTTAAATCTTCAATTAAACTGAATTAATTTGAATTTTTCCACCCAAAATCTCCCAATTTCTCGTTCGAGAGCACATTGAAATTTCCCACTTTAATTACTGCTTCTATAGCAGCAAAAGCGCTCGAAATCGGGCTTAAATAGGGGCAAAAAGGAACGGCTGAGGCGCGGCCACGTGGCAGTCGCGAAGCCAGCGCTGGAGGCCATCGCCATAGATGAAACGACATCGTTTTTGGACGCCTTTGGCTGAGTAAAATCAGCCAAAATCCAGCCCTCGCTCGCGCTGCCCCTGAGTCTCGAACTCGCGATCGCCCTCGCCTCCGAGCGCCTACGTACCGCCCGCGCCACACGCTCGCCTTTAACTATGTACCGCGCGCATTAAATTTGAAGGAGCCCTTGGTCCCTTTTTCTAAATTCACTCCAGCCACCCCCAAACTTTCATAATTAACACACACACCCCCCTATAATATTACACTAACGCCCGAAACTTATAAAGATTTCATAATTTAATTTTATTTCATTTTTTTTCTTATTCTAGAAATATTCTAAAATAACTAATTAATTACCTTAATTTCTTATTTCCTTAAATTACATAATTTATTTTTTATTTATAACAACAAGTTATATTAATATTTCTTTTTAAATTAAATTTCCCAATAACAAATAATTAAATTAAATTTCTATTTACGGGTCACTACATATATCATTCACATAAAATTTTTTATCAAAAAATGTAAGCAATTAATAACATGTATATTATATTATTATTTTATTAATAAATAATTGTTGAGCTAGTTTGCTCCATTTAACCTCTAATTTAAGTTTTGATGATTATTAAAAAGGACATTCTTTTAATATACACATTGTAGATTCTAGTTATTTTTAATTAATTCATAAAATATTTTTTTCATAGTATATGTATAGTCAAAATTGTTATTTTTCATCAAAATCATCTTTCAAATAAATATAAAATTCATAAAAAATATTTTTCCAAAATTTGGACTAAGAAGTTGACTTCTGCCTTGGAAAGTCGACTTGGAGTCGATTTTTGTATAATTTTAGTCGACCTAGTCGAGAGCAATTTATACAAACTAGATCCAACTGAGAACTATCTTTTGAGAAGTTGACTTTTGTTTGGAGAAATAGACTTTTAGTCTTGGAAGTCGACTCTAATTCTAATGGAAGTCAACTTCTGTAATATCTCGAAAGCCTAAAGTCAGGTCTAAGAAAGAACTCTAGAGAAGCTAGTATATATATCGATGATAGTAAGAAAAAAAATAACACTAATTGGATACCTTTTGGTCTAAATGTGGATAAAGAACTTTCAGATTAAGCGTGCTTGAGGTAGGGTAGCTCAAGGATGGGTGACCCCTAAGACCCTACCTCAAGGATGGGTGACCCCTGAGAAGTTTACATAGGCCCATCAAGTTAAGTTGATTCGATCATTCCTATAGCTTGATGCGGGATGTTATAGATGGTATCAAAGCTGACCCTTGGAGAATGTGGTTCGATGAGGGCGAGGAGTGGCGCTGGGGCACGATGGCCTAAATAAGGAGCAGCTCCTAGTAGGCTTCTAAGATGGTAACCCCCAAATGGGAGAAGATCTGGGACCAGTTGCAAGGTCACATGACGATGACGTCATGTGCTCAGGGGGGAGAATGTAATACCCCGAGAACCCAATGTTAGGTCTAAGAAAGAACTCTAGAGAATGTAGTATATATATCGAGAATAGGAAAGAATGAACCAACACTAACTGGATACTTTTTGAGCTAAATGTGAATAAAGAACTCACCGGTTAAACGTGCTTGAGGTAGGGTAGCTCAATGATGGATGACCCCTGTGAAGCTCGTATAGGTCCATGAGGGTAAGTTGATCTAATCCTTCCTATCTCTTGATGCGAGATATTACAACTCCCTTTTGAAAAACTCGACTTTCTAAGTTCAACGGTAAAAAAATTTGACCATCATGCATATTGTCTAGCAATAACTATAAATATTTGAGACTCAAAATTGTGAGAAGTTTTTGCATTTCTGAATATCTAGAAGCTCACACAAACCTCAAGCTCTCTCAACAAATTTCCAAACAATTCCAAAGCTCTCAAGCTTCATTGCCTACTTATCCAAGAGCCTCAAGGCAAAGTAGAGAAGAGCTACTCAAGTTAAATCCAAATATCTCTATCAACTCAGGTTAATGCAATAATTTTTATAATTACCTTACACATTTGTATATATTAATTGTTTCATTTGTGTCCAAGAGTGGACAAATATTTGAATTTATTTAAACCATTGTTGTGAACTATTTTTGTTGTCTAGAACTGGTTAAATCTAGGTGTATAATAGTTTTCAATGTGAGCTAAGAAAAAACCTTGGTATTAGATTTAATGAAATTCTAAGAGTGATTAGGTCTTGGGAGAGTGGATTAGGTGTTTGAAATACACCGAACCACTTTAAATTATATGTTATCCATTACTATTTATTTTCTTATAGTGCTATATCTTGTAACTTACAATAATAACAATATCAAACAATCTCACTTATACATATTTATACAAGATTAGTTTTGTAAGGGCCCACTCTCGAATATTCCCGCTAGCATAGGATATTCGAAAGGAGGTCATCACAGAGATGATATAGAACAACCACAATTAAACAAACAACTCATTTCATTCATTAGCAGCGGAAACCATGCTTAAGTTCAATGACACTTCTAATAGCTCAAGAGTCGGGCTCAACGGCCATACAAAATAGATAAGAGACTCTAATGTTAACTAACAAAATAAGACTCATTTCATCTCAAGTCTCACCAAAATGCTAACAGGATCTTCAAGTTAGGACGCGTCCCCGTACACCTCTATCCTCAGGCCTTAGTCCCACTAGACTCACCCCCAATAATAGCTTTCCCTTTACCTGGAATGGAAAAGAAGATCAAGTGAGTCACAAGGCTCAGCAAGTTCTAGGGTAATAAACAATGATTATGAACCAAGAATAAGGAGACACCAAAGAGAGTACTCCAGAACATCACTGATGTATACAAGTATCACATTTTAAGACTTGATCAATTCCAAGTTAAATGTATAATGCCACCATGTACTATTATGAAAATGTGCATATAAATGTAATATCAAAATCAAGTCTCATAGGCTTGCAAGCCATCAATCAATACATGCAAGAGTGCCTCACTTCATTATCAATATCAATTTCTCCGGCTCTCAAGCCATAAATCAATGCATGCAAAAGTGCATAAGTTTCATAGAACCTCACAAATAAATATGGAGCCAACCTGCCGGGCTATGGCCACCTCGTCCCGTGCCAAGTGCTCTAGGGTACCCTTTCTCCCTCCGCGCAAAATAATAGGTGCGCAAAACATATATATATGGAACCTGTACATGTATGCATCATGTATGCATTTGCCAACCACATGTATTTAAATTCCTGATTTTGCGATATTCATGCTGTTAACATCACTTACCCATACCGGGTATTTTCCCCATCATCAGATAAATTCAACATATCTTACTTCATAATGTTTACCACATTCAAGATGTAATTTATGGCACAAAAATGCTTAATGTAATTTACAACACAAGAATACTTCTTTGAGAGATGCTATTTAATATTAAATCTCGATTCACCAGTTGAGGTGTATTATAAATTTAATAACTATTATTCCCATTATATGATTGTTGTGATTTCATTTAACCAGTGCTAGTATGCATTTACTTGCATTCATGCTCATAGCTCAAATTCATTATTCGACCCCATGCAATCAAATGACCACACCATGTGAAATTGCTGACCAAACATAATCCTGAAATTTTTCTAAGGTATTGGACCAAATAGAACATTTTTTTGAAAAGGTCTTCATCTTGAAAAACTAACTCCCGGTAATTTGATTACTAGCATTTATTGTTGTAAAAATGATTTTTAATGAATTTTTCAAGAAACGGAAACTATGTATTTCGATGGTGGTAAAATTGCAAATTCATGGATTTGTACTAAAACCAAAATTCTAACTTTTTATTTTTATGGATTTTGATTTTTTTGATATTTTTATTGAATCCAAATGGGGGGTACTTTCTTATTTACATTTATGTATTAAAGTAAAGGAAAGTAAAATATAAATTAAGGAAAATGCAAACATTTACTTAAGTTAAGGAAAAGTAATTATATGGGATGAGAGCTGATAGCTCCCATTCAAGGCATATGGGACGAGCTCGGGAACAGCTCGAGGTCTTGAGGTCGCAGCTTACGGAGACAGCTCAAGAGACCTCGCGGAAAGGACAAGCGAACGAGCTCGGGGTCATGAGGTGAACGAGCTCGCTGGAAGAGCTTGAGGTCAGGCCCTCGGCAAGAGCTCGCGGCTAAGAGCTTGACAGATGAGCTCGCGATTAAGCGGCCAAGGAGCTTATAGGTGTGAGCTCGCGGCAAAGAGCTGGAACGAGCTCGCGGAAAGAACTGGAACGAGCTCGCTAGAACATTAATGAACCTGAACGTGTATATATATATAACTGGGTTTGCCGAACAGAACAGAACAGGGGCATTCGAATGACTGTTTAAGCATAATATATTGTGGATTAGCTAGGCAGGGCATGCTTTAATAAGCTTTTCAAATCACTGGGGGGTATCAGCTCGTTACGCATATTGAATATAAGTATTTACAAGTGGGTCTCACATATATAGGCGAGCAGTTTATATATATTTTCAGTTGAAGCTTTTGCTGTTTGCTCCAAATACCTTAATGAAATCATTTAATGGTGACTTAGCACTCTACATTCAGCTATGGGTGAGAGCTTCCAAAAGTGATGCAACATGTACATATATAAATGCCTGAACATGGAGCAACGAGCTAAACAAAAACCCAGCTGTAAGTAAGAAGGAAAGCCATTCACTGAACAAATATTAGGGTGAATCAAACCCCGCTTGAGACATCAAATGGACTTCACAGCAACTAGGAACTTTATAAACAAAATAGACACAGTGGAAGACACTAACAGCGAGGTGACACAATAAGCAACAGTTTGCAAATCAAGGAAACTTGCATTTCAATACAGAATATATCTAAGAGGGAGCTCGCACTGAAAGATAACGTGGTTGCATTGGAATAAAAATGGGTAAGAGAACTTGCCTGTTGAGAATGAAATCAGAGAGAGTTCCACCCGCGCACATGAAGCAAACAGCAGCAGCAAACAGAAGTGATGGAATAGGATGGAGAGGGTGAAGAAGAAGAAGAGCACGGAGATGGACTTAAATAAGCAATGGAACAGAGCATTAAAAAAGAAGGGATACACCTTGCACTGAAATAGGATATTTGTGCACAGAGGCTGCTGGGAAAAAGGAGCGCGCACAGGTCTGCACGCCAGCTCCAGAATTTACTGAAATAACCCTATTTTCATATTACAAACAAAAATATCCAGGGGCTTGAGTGACAAATGCTACTTAATTTATTTTCTTTTCCCCATTTTCTTATTACACCATCAAGCCCATTATTTCCAAATAATTTCTCACCATGGGCCTAAGCCCAAATCACATATATCCCATATACATATACTCCAAGCCCACCAGGCTTAATTCTCTACTTGGGTTAGACATCTCATTAACTATTTAATTGAGGCCCTTTCACTTAAATTTCTGATTTCATGAACTATAGAATAAAATTATGTAATCTAAATTATTTCTGTGCCACCAAGGAAATTAACATTAAGCATTAATAAAAATATTTAGTCCAACATTCTAATTGCGAAACACTGACGTCAAGTATTAAAACACCTAGACCCACTTTAGGGTCGTTACACATAGCATTTCCCATGTTTATTTATAAGTTCATTTTTTATATTTTTTTTAAAAAACAGTGAATCATAGGGTGTCATGTGTTTTACTAATTATAACATGTTATGTAATTCATCTGTCAAAATGTGACATGTTATCTACTAACTTTACTATTATAAGGAGAAATAATTTAAATGTACTCAGGATATTTGTCTAGAAATCTAAAAATCCTGATTGAGAGATCTTATTAAAAATTTTGTACAATCATGTATAATAAGTAAAATTTTAGAAGGTAAACACATTAAACTTTAGAGACACTAATATTTATCTCAATTCCTTTTCAAATACTAATTTAATCATCAAAAACTATTCCAAAATTCAAAACTAGACCTTAATATACCCTATCAAAGTCTATTGTTAATGAAACTTCAATCCTATCCAAGCAGCTGGATTGATCAAGCCAAATGAATTTACAATTCTTCTTATCCTCCCTAATAATTAGCAATTCATTTGTTTATTCCTTTATCATATTTGTAGGCATAGCATTTCTCATATTTATTCATAAGTTTATTATTGATATTTTTGTGAAAAAAAAGAAGTGAATCAAAGCGTGTCACATATCTTGTCAGTTATAGCATGTCATATGTTTTTGTTTTTAATACAAAATTTTAAAAAATACACACACACACACATATATATATAATCCAAATAAAAAATTTTACCAAAAAATCTAAGCAATTAATAACATGTATATTATATTATTATTTTAATATAATAATATTAAAATACTATTAAAAACAAAAACTTTGACATGACACACGTAAATTCAACTAGTGATTAAATTAATTAAACCTAGCTAGTTCCGTCTTTGACACCCACCAGCCGCTCTCAAATTAATTCGTCTCAACGTCCCCCACAAATATCATTTTCCATCATTAAATTGATGCCAATTAACGATTTAATCGTTATAATTAAATCATTAATTGACATCACCTTTTATGATTTAAAGATTTGTCTGCCATCCTTGATAAACTGTTACATTAAGCTATAAATGCACTGCCAGCAGATTAAGTCTAGGTCATCTTATGGTTGTTGAAGCTGCCGGTTGGCACAACTATGAACTGTAACATTCTTTCATTTAATTAAAATTAATAATTTAATGACATCACTTTCTTTCATTTAATTTAAATTATTTTTTAATTTCAAACTGATCTCAAACTAAATTAAATTAAAAATTAATTTAAATTAATATATAAACCAAGGACGAAATCAAGATGGGATCAATTCTCGACTAAATCATTGAGTACAAACTAACTTTTTAATTTCAAGTTGTTGTGTTCATCGAACACTACTATAAATTTATTAACTAAAAATATCGTCGTTAAGTAGTTTGAACTCTATTAAAAAAGAGAACAATTAGAGGTACAAAAAAATTCTCATGCAAGCATTTCAATTCTTATGTCAGACACAAAAAATTTGAAGATTATAATAAAATTAGTATCAGATACGATGTACATATTTTAAAATAAAGGCTCATCTATTTATAGATGAGTATGAAGTTTTTTTAAACTTTTTAAAATTAGATTTTTTTTTAAATAACGTTTATCCTGATATTCTGAAATTTATTAGAATTAAAATATTTATGAATAATATTTATCTTTTTTGTAATTTTTTTAAAAAAATTAAATATTAAAATTATTTTATTTACACTTTATTCAAAACTCTCTAAAAATAAAAAAATTATACTTTTTTAATCTATCATTCACGTTAATTTTGTTTTGACACATGAAAAGCAAAATTAGACATCTCTTATTTTTGAGACACAAAGTAGCTCTATCCTTGACACCCACCATTAGCCCTCAAATTAATTCCCTCTCAATGTATGTCACAAATATCATTTTCCATCATTAAATTGAGGCTTTAAGTACGGACTTTCTTTCATTTAAGTATACATTTGACGTTTTTATTTTTAATTAATTCATAATTATAGAATTATGTATAATTGTTTAAAATTAATTGGACCATTATAATCATTATCTTTTGTTAATATATAAACTTAACTTTTTTAATTAAAAAACAAAGACCGAGGGCTCTCAGTTAATTATCCCAATGGTAATATTTAAAATGACTTAGTAAATTTTACACAAAAATTTAATTACCAAAGACACATACTATACGTAATGAATTAATTACAAAATATCTCACAACTCAGCTGCCGCCGCCGCCGCCATGCGAGCCCCTGCCCCATCTTTGCTTGTGCATATATATATATATATAACTAGTGGATGAGACATGCGATGCATGCATATCGTAAAAAAAAAAAATTATTAAAATGAAAGTTGTATAATTTAATAATTATAATAAATAAAAATTACAATAAAGAAGTAAAAAATAAATAAAATAATTGTGTTACAATCATGAGAATACAACAAAAGGATTACAAATTTTGAAAGATTTCCTTATATACATTCAAGGGTAGACGAACAATAAAAAGCACATAACTCTATTTCAAAATTATGGAAAAAATAAACTTAAATTAACATGTAATACAATAAGCAATGCGTAAAAAAATACAAAAATTACACGATAATAGGAAAAAAAAATGAATAAATGATAACCAACATCTTTATTATAAAATATGCATTCAAGGGTAGACATTTTTTTTTTATATAATTTTCATGTGTATTTGTCTCATATGTGCGTACCACACAAACCCTCAAGGCCTAATTTTTCCTAGTTGCATTCATATCTCTCACTTGACAGAATAGTGGTGCTATGTTACACCAGAAGACCAAACTGGATAAAAAAAATACAGTTAAAATTTACTAAATAAAAGTAATAAAGAAAATAAAATTTAAGAAGAAGAATTGAGAAAGGAGAAGAGAGGAAACGGAAGTGTTGAATGGGAACAAAGAGGAAGAAGAGAGAGAGATATTTGTTTTCTTTTATTAATTTTTCTTCCTTCAAATTCTTCAATTTCTCTAAATTTATCAAATCACATGTCACCAATAAGTTTTCCTTTTTTTCCCATGCTTTGGTACACAATCCGAATCTTACTTAACATAATTTTCAAAACACAAATTTAATTTGTATTTAATTTCCCCAAGTCCAACATATAGGACATCTTCGGAGTAGACCAATGGGAAAAAGGAGAATTAAATAAATGACAATAATCAATTAAGTTGAAAAATAAAATTATGACATTTAAAATTATAAAAAATAAATTTAAATTAATTAAATTGTATGTAAAATAAAAATAATTTAAATAATCAATTAATTATATAAATAATAATACTCAAATTTTTAAAATTGATTATCCATACATGACTTTATATATTTCTCCTAATAATTAATTACCACATTTAAGATAGGTCAAATTTTTAAAGAAGTAAACAAAAAAAAGTTAAAAAATAAAATTATAACATTTAAGTTATATTTAAAATTATAAGAAAATAAATTTAAATTAATTAAACTATATATAAAATAAAGATAATTTGAATAATCAATTAATTATATAAATGGTAATAATCAAATTTTTAAAATTGATTATCCATGACTTTATATGTTTCTCCTGACAATCAATTATTATATTTAAAACAGATCAAATTTTAAGAAAGTAATAAAAAAAATAAAGTTAAAAAGTAAAATTATAATATTTAAATTATATATAAAATTATAATATTTAAAAATATAAAAAATAAATTTAAATTAATTAAACTATATATAAAATAAGAATAATTTAAATAATCAATTAATTATATAAATAATAATAATCAAATTTTCAAAATTGATTATCCATATATGACTTTATATGTTTCTCCTGACAATCAATTACCACATTTAAGATAGATCAAATTTTTAGGAAAGTAACAAAAAAAATAAAGTTAAAAAATAAAATTATAATATTTAAGTTATATATAAAATTATAACATTTAAAATTATAAGAAAATAAATTTAAATTAATTAAACTTTATGAAATAAAGATAATTTAAATAATTAATTAATTATATAAATGATAATAATCAAATTTTCAAAATTAATTATACATACATGACTTTACATATTTCTCCTAACAATCAATTATCACATTTAAGACATGACACATTTTTAAGAAAACAACAAATAAAAATAAAGTTAAAAAATAAAATTATAACATTTAAGTTATATATAAAATTATAACATTTAAAAATATAAAAAAATAAATTTAAAATAATTAAACTATATATAAAATAAGAATAATTTAAATAACCAATTAATTATATAAATGATGATAATCAAATTTTTAAAATTGATTATCACTTTACATATTTCATCTGATAATCAATTACCACATTTAACACAGATCAAATTTTTAAGAAAGCAAAAAAAAAAAATAAAGTTAAAAAATAAAATTATAATATTTAAGTTATATATAAAATTATAACATTTAAAATTATAAGAAAATAAATTTAAATTAATTAAATTATATAAAATAAAGATAATTTAAATAATTAATTAATTATATAATGATAATAATCAAATTTTCAAAATTAATTATACATACATGACTTTACATATTTCTCTTAGTAATCAATTACCACATTTAAGACATGTCACATTTTTAAGAAAACAATAAATAAAAATAAAGTTAAAAAATAAAATTATAACATTTTAGTTATACATAAAATTATAACATTTAAAAATATAAAAAAATTAAAATAATTAAACTATATATAAAATAAGAATAAGTTAAATAATTAATTAATTATATAAATGATAATAATCAAAATTTTAAAATTGATTATCCATATATGACTTTACATATTTCTTCTGACAATCAATTACCACATTTAAGACTGATCAAATTTTTAAGAAAGCAACAAAAAAAATAAAGTTAAAAAATAAAATTATAATATTTAAGTTATATATAAAATTATAAGAAAATAAATTTAAATTAATTAAACTACATAAAATAAAGATAATTTAAATAATTAATTAATTATATAAATGATAATAATCAAAATTTCAAAATTAATTATACATACATGACTTTATATATTTCTCCTAACAATCAATTATCACATTCAAGACATGTCACATTTTGAAGAAAACAACAAATAAAAATAAAGTTAAAAAATAAAATTATATCATTTAAGTTATATATAAAATTATAACATTTAAAATTATAAAAAAAAAAAATTTAAAATAATTAAACTATATATAAAATAAAGATAATTTAAATAATCGATTAATTATATAAATAATAATAATCAAAATTTTAAAATTGATTATCCATACATGACTTTTCATATTCCCTCTAGCAATTAATTATCACATTTAAGACATGTCACATTTTTAAGAAAGCAATAAAAAATAAAGTTAAAAAATAAAATTATAACATTTAAGTTATATATAAAATTATAACATTTAAAATTATAAAAAAATAAAAAATTTACTTGGTAATCAGTATTCGGCGGTATTACCTGATATATTAAGATTTTTCCTGATTTAAAAAAGTCTCATTTTTTTGTAATTTATTTCAATTAAAATTTTATATTAATATTTAAAAATTAATAATATGGATTAGATCTTGTCTGTTCATATACTAGCATACTTACACATTTTTCAAATACTATTCAACCATAAAAAAAACCATTTACGTGTTCCAAGAGCTATATGTTTTTCATAAATCTAAACTTAATTAATGACCTATAAAAATTCTGTTTCGGGTAAGAAAAAAAATTTAAAAATATAATAAAATATTAAAATAGTAACTAGAAATGGGCGGAAAAAATTTTAATGGCTGTTTTGTTATAATATATATATAGATATGCAGTCCATTAGGGTTATCCTTGAATTAATACAAATATCCTATGAAGTGGAACCGAATCTAAAGGTGACATCGAGAGAAAAAACAAATAAATAAATAAACAAAATGATACACAAAGAAAGAGAAATCCTAGAAAAAGGGGAGAAGGGATCATACGATGTCGTCGAGATGAGACAAACGTGGTCGGTGAGACGACCAAAGCGAAGGACATAAACTTTGTCAATGGTGTCTCTGATGATAGAATCAACCCCTCTTTTCTTCGTAAGCGTCATCAACAAAAAAATCATTTGGGGGCCAAGCGGAACGATGACAAGGTGATTGTCAGACAAAGAGAGTAATTGTGGGCCGTCACAAAGGTAAACCTGAGAGAGAGAGAGAGAGAGAGAGAGAAGGGTTCGTAGAGGGCAGCCCTCAAATCAGAAAACACCGTCGTTATGCTTGTCCCATTGTATTTGAGTAATGCTATTAATTTTTAGTAAATTAAATAGTGGTAACGTAATAGTTTATCTCTGTCTTATATATTTATTTAAAATATAAAAAATAAAATCTATTTAATCTTTTATCTTCCCTAAACAAACATGAGTTAATATGGACTCTCTTATCACCGCTATAGCATTACTTTCCATTTAGTGTTTATTATTTTATGTATATTAGTTTATCTGGGTCGCTTGTCTTTCATGTTATCGGCCTAAGCCTAACCCAACTCCAGTTAAAACTTTTATTTATTTCTTTTGTGTTATGAGCTAAGGCCCAACCCAACTCCCGTTTAAACATTCTTTTATATTATGGGCCAAGGCCCAACCCAACTCTTGTTAAACTTTAATTTATTTTAAAATTAAGACACCTCGTCACATCCCATATTTTTCTATCATATAAATATTTCAAAATCTCAAATTATTTCCCATATATACAAAAAGTAGGGTCACAAATTAGTCTATCCGCTCGTGAACGGCTCAGTGTTTGTGTAGGTTTTAGAACCAATCTACTTCTCGGCCAAATATAGTCAAGCGCAGTAAAAAAAATACAAAAATAAAAAATACAACCACAACTCACAGACATGGGCAAATTTAGAAATTTATGTAAGGGGAGACTAAAAGTTTTTTTTGAAGTGTAGAACTATACATCCCAAATTTTAGGGTAGGTTGTAATTTTTTTTACTAGGTTATTATCAAAAAATATTTTTTTATATTAAAAAATTAATTTTGTATATTAAAAATTATTATTTTTAAATTAAAAAATTAATTTTAATTATGAGCTACCACTGATGAGAGGGAGGGAGTCGTACGAATCCTTGAGCTCTCTTTTGGTAATATTTGAAATTACAATATACACTTAGTTCAAAATAGTTATATTGAGGTGTAGAATGTTCAAATTTTGACATAAACTAGCAAATTGGTTCAATTTGGTTCTCATTCCACATTTTTACTTCATAGTTTTCAGTTCAGTCTTGTTCGAGATCAGACATTTAATTGATTTAAAATAATTAATATTATTCATCATTAATAATAAAAATAATATGATGTACATATAATGTAAGCTAGATGATTTTTGTTTAGATTTTATAATGAAAATTTTTGTTTGAGTGATATATTTAAAAAAATATGTGCACATTTTTAAAATTTTTATATTAAAAAGTAATAAAAAAATATTCACAACCGGTTAATAATAGCTCAAATCAAACCAGTCCAATTTTTTATTTGAGATTTTTAGAAATTTCAATCCCAATCTGGTTTGGTCCCAGCTATTCAGATTGATCATTGAATAAACACCCTATCTACATGTTAGATCATTTAACTCAAAAAAATAAAATACAAATGTGTAGATATGTATCAATTAAATACAAAAAATTAGAATAAAAAATCGAAAAGTGAAACTCGCTTAAGAGATTTTATTGTACTTCCTGATTCGACAATTAATTTATAGACATATTATTTAGAAATTAATTATAATATTTTTAATAATACTCAAACATTAATCTATTATATACCTATATGAATGTCATTAAAATTTTACAAATAACACTTGAAATTAATTTAGAATGGTGAAGATAGTTTGCACTGCAACAAAAGATAAGCCAAGAGTGGCTGCGATGATAGAAATAATTGCTCATGGACTTCTAAAATAAGTTTGAGTTAGATTGGCGTGCCATTTATTCCAACACGTTTGCCATTTATTCCACCGCATGTTGCTATAGTCGATGAGATTCTTGTACACCTTGTAAAAGTGGAAGTTCATCTCTACTAGACACTCTACGGCCAAATCCCTAGACACTCTATTGAACAAATCAGCTGCCTCATTGTCGGTCCTAATGAAGTTGTTGATAATCCCTTTTGAGCTCAAAAGTTTGATATCCCGATGGTCGTCGATGATGCAGTCCATGAACGCGACGAAGGAAGTGATGTTGCTGCTAGCAGGGACGTGGCAACGCTCAAAGGCTATGAGATTCAAGTACATTAATTCGGTATAGTCATCAACTATGAAATTGGGAAGTTTCAAGACATCGCCATCACGATAGAAGGTAATGTCCCGGAGACTTATGCTTTCGCTTGTCATGAAGCGGACGCCAGCCTCATGGAGCTTTGTGGCTGGGCGGAAGACTTTGTGGCTGTCTCCCTTGTTTTTTCCTTCTCTTTGATCTAGAGATGGGGCTACATTTCTGGGTTTGTTGTGTGTGTGGAGCAGAGCCTTGCGGTGGAGGTCAAGCACGTGCAAACTTTTGCCCATCTCTGAGTACTTGCTGATGTCGTAGTTGAGAAAACTGAGTATGTCCTTTTGCAATGCTTCATCAATGTTAGGCTGTAGCTGCACAAACAATGTGAGGGGGGAAGCAAGTATGAAACCCTGGGCATGGATGCGGGACACGAGGACACAGACATTCTACTTAAGACATGACATGGTAGAGAAATACTAATTAATAAAATAATATTTTATATTTTAAAGCATAATAAAGTCTCAAAAGATTATAAAGTGTAATTCGATTTGGTAGATATGTATTTAAAATTTAAAAATCAAAATTCTAAATGAATAACTTCAATATTTTAGTTAACAATCACATATATGCAGAATAGAAGCATGAAGAATAGAAAAACTGAAGTCATGCAATTAAAACATGAAAAATCAAAATAATCATGTAATCAATGCTAAAAAAAAAAAACAAGAAAATAAAGTAAGACAAAATGTCAGAACACAAGTTATTATGGAAAATCAAACTCTTGATCAACTACTCAATTAGCACGAAAAATCCAAATTTCAAATAAATTGTACTCCTGACTTACTTAAAGATAAATAAGGTGAAATAGCTTAAGTGATGTAGAAAATAGGCACCAAAAATATCATCAAGGGTACAATAAGAATAATAGTTTAAGTACTTGTATGTAGAACCTTTCTTGAAAGGTAATTCTAATAAGAAAATCTCTCAATAAGAGGCAATATTTAGGATTTAGGGTTCACATATAAATCCAAACCTAGTAAGAAGAAACATGAGGCAAGCATCTCAAAATCTCTTTATGTCACATATCCTAATAATTTTGTAATTTAAATTCAAATTAATCTCAAACTCATGAAAGTATGAAAAATCAACTACATGGGTAGGGCCAACTAATTCCCCTTAAAATTCCATATTTCCGTTTCCTATTAGAAACTTTTTCTGTTTCTGTTTCCGTGCAACATACCTATTAAACGGTTAAAGCCAAGGTTGAAGCCACGTGAGGTTGGGCTAGATTTTTTAAAAAAAAATTATTTTTTAATAATAATTTATTATTAAAAATAAAAAAATTATATTATATGTTATTAATAGAAATAAAAAAAGTAAATATTGAAGAAAGTAAGTATATAATGCCCTAAGTAACCATATAGTATTTTTTTATAATTTACTTATAATTTTATTTTCTTACAATGATGCAAAAAAAGTAAGTATTAAAGAAAATTGAGAAGTAAATAAAGTAAGTATGGAGAAATTTTTTTTAAAACAAATTATTTTTTAATAATAATTTATTATTAAAAATAAAAAATTATATTATATGTTATTAATAGAAATAAAAAAAGTAAATATTGAAGAAAGTAAGTATATAATGCCCTAAGTAACCATATAGTATTTTTTATAATTTACTTATAATTTTATTTTTTTACAATGATGTAAAGAAAGTAAGTATTGAAGAAAATTGTGAAGTAAATAAAGTAAGTATGAAGAAAATTTATATTGAAGAAAATGAACAAGTTAACAAAATAAGTATTGAACAAATTAATGTTGTATAATTTATTTGAAGCTTTAATGAATAAAAAAAAATATTAAAACATTTTTCTTCAAATATTATATGATTATCAAATTTGTCTGAATACATTAATTAATTGAGTTTAACTTCTTATAGACAAGATCATTTTTTATGGCCATGATGAGTTTAAAGATTCAACTAATTAAGATAATTTTTTTAAATAATTATAATTTTTAATATGAAAAGTCATAAAATATAATTATAAAAAAATTATATTTTTATATTTAAATTCATCTCTAAATCAAAATCCTAACTCCATCCTATGGCTTCACCTTAAATCGTTATATTGATAGTGGAATTTTTCCTTCACTTGAACCACGAAAGCAAGCACAGATTCTTTCTCGCCCGGTTAAGAAAGAAATAATTTTTTATTGCTTTAGCGTTCCGTCCTCTCCTCGTGTTTCACGTTCACTGGCCAATGGCTTGACAGCCACGCCGTATGTCCGGGAAATGGGATTGGAAGTTCAGATCGATCTGTGTCTCTATTAAATCCCAAAATGGGCCTCCTTGGCCGATGGGCTGGGCTGGGCTGGTCTGTGTGCACAGCTCACTTGAGGCTTAACCCAGCCCATTTGGTACTTCAACGACCAAGCCCGATATTGAAGAGGTCCAATCACCAACTAATGACTCCCTTCGGCTAACTCTCGTGCCTGCCATCCATTTGACATTTTTTCTCTAATCCAATATTAAATAGGTTGAATTATTATTATATAATTAAGCTCACATCGCCTCAATGCGGCCCCCTCATCGCTTCGATGACCTTTTTACTAGTAATGAATGTTTTTTTTTTCATTTTCAGTTTTTATTTTTATTTTCATGTTTCTATTTTTATAAAAAAATAAAACGTGTTTATTTTTATTAAACATTAAATTATTTTTAAATTTTAAAAAATAAAAAAATATGTTCAAAATCATACAAAAGAAGAGATGTAGAGATTAATGCAAGGAAAGAGATAAATGGTCAAGATGGTCTAAAGAAGAAAATATATGTCAATGTCATTATGATAGAAAGAGACATGATGATGTTGGTTAAGAGATGAGAACGATAAAAAGAGAAAAAAAGTACAATAAGAAAAACGTGAGTAGTGCTCTAACGTAGTGGTAAAAATGCAAAAGAGGAGAGAAAAGTGTGGTGAGTGTGTGAATAGATAAGTTATGAGATTTTTTATTTATTTTTTAAGATAAAAATATTTAAGGAATTTTGGTTACTTCACATAAATCAATTAAACAAAAATTTTATAATTGAGGACGAAATTGGAGAAATCCTTTTTTTTGTTAAATCTTTGAAGGCATTGTCAAGTCATGAGTATATATTTTGATAACTTGAAGTGTTCGATCAATCCTCATTAACCGAAAATTGAATTGGAATGGATCAAGAATTTGATTGGACGATTTTCTATACATGTGCTCATCCGGTCTTTGATTGGACCGATTTTAAGACTGGGGATTAAATTTAATTCTTTGAAATATTTATTTTCTTTGCTTCAGTTGGGAGTTAAATTGGGTTCTTTTATTTTAAAAATTATAAATTAAACTATTATAATTTTAGATTTAAGGTCAAATTGGTCACTATACATAAAAAAGACTAAATTATTATTTTCTTAGATCTGATGTCACATTAACTATGCTATAGGCGACCTTAATGTTTTTATCGGTATTTTAAAATCTTAAATTGAACCAAAATCTAGATAAAACCCAAATTCAGATTTGAAGAATTTCACGTAGCAGCCAACAATCTCAAAACTGAAGGATCCTAAATCACAACCATTGTTTTGTCCAATGCATTAGAGATTTGATTTTTGAGTATAAAATTGAAGTATAAATTAAATAGATGAAATTTGAAAATAAATTTCACAATTTAAGTATAAAATTTATGTTTGGACTAAAATACGTTCTTCCTCTAACAATAATATTGCCTGAACTGGAAAATGAATTCCAGAATTTATTTCATGGATTTGGCATTTGCCAATTCTTGTGATTATGAATTGGAATTATGTTTGGATGGTAGTCGTACTGCACGCTTTAGACAATTAAAGGCAACCATAATAATAAATTTACTATTTTTTACAACTACAACCGTGACTAAAAATGAAACATTGGATTGAGAAAGGCTATGTACATTTAAACCATCCTAACAAGAAAAATGATTGTTTTTTATTTTTACTTTTACTTTCGACACTGTATGATCATTTATCTTGTAAGAAATGAAATTATAAATAAAAAATCCTACGATATAATTCTTCATTTAAAAAATGCTTTGTCAAGAATTTAAAATGCGTTAATTTATTAAGTGACCCCAACTTTCAACAAATAATTGGAAGTGTAAGCACCCTACCCGAATATTTCAGTCGCCCGGACTATTCGAATGGGAGCACTTACGGAAGGAAAAAAAATAATGAACACGAGACAAAGACCACCCTAGCATACATACATAGAAATAAGAACAGCGGAAGCAAAGCTCAAGACATGCATGCTCTATGAGTACCCCGCTAACACAACGGTCACAAGATAAATAAAGAAACACAAACTCCTGTGCCAGCATACACGAGACTCGAGGAAAGACCTGGCACAGTACAAAATAATAGGGTAAACCCTACTCAGACATCAGAGTTGATAGAGATTGATAGGACTGCCTGTACACCATACCGATTTTGCCGCTAGACGCTGATTCCCCTACCCGGACCCATGCTGGCACTACCTGGAATGATGGAAGCAAAGTGAGTCGAGAGACTCAGTAAGCATAAAGAAAAGAAAGGCTGTAGGCTGAACATAACCAGAAAAACTCTCCCCAAAATAAACCCTCAGGTACACACAAAGCGTGAGACGTTACAACACAGCAGAATAGCATAATAAAACACATATCGGTCCTTGGGGCCCACATAAGACACACGACACCCAAGTCCCATATCAACCTGTCGCTGCCCTGAAAGGCAACAAAGATCTCCACAAACCTACGTGCGCGATCCCGGGCCAGTATTCCCGTTGCCCGTCCCCGTCGGTACTCCCGACAACCGAGCCATAGGCTCCCTCGGAACGGTAATCCCGTCCGAGAACTAATAACTACCAGTAGCCATGCAATGCACATAAAAATGCAATGGCGTAGTGAGCATCAACATGATACAAGGCGCCCATACATCCAGGTATCAGGCCATGCTCCGCCCACATAGTAAACCACACACGATGCATATGCCCGTGTTGGATGTAACCTAACCAAGCTAGCATGTCCGTGTCCAAGCATACTCAATAAATGAATATCCCAATATGCAACCCGCACCCATGTGCATATCAAATCATGGACAGTAATATACTGAATCTAAACGTGCAGAAAATTACAACCTGGTAGAGCTAGTCAGCAGTGCCCGGCACCGGTCAACGGCCAGTGACAAGGAGTGTCCACCCGACGGTCCACTTCAGGGCCGTATAATAGTCTACTCCAACGTCACCAACAATGGACCCCTGCCCTACTGCTCGACAACTCTAACAGAACCACAAATAAATTCGAGAAAATCATAAATAAACCCGCACGTCTAGGAACCTAGTTTTCAAGTAAGGTTCAACATCATTCCCAAGAGGAGTAGGGGTGGTACAAACCCCCGTAAACTCACAACAAATAAAACTCTAGAAGTCTCGGATTTAATTTAAATTAAAACAAATGAATAATAACTCAACAAATAAGGCTAGACGTCGAATTAAAGTAAGGGAGATGATAAAATACGAGGAATCACAGGGTCTTTTACGGGAATTGAAGAACACGAGGAGAGGGTTAGGAGCTTGCCTTTACACAGCCGTTTCTTGCATTTCTTGCACTCCCGCTGCGAAGTAAAACGTTTGCTAACAATAAATAAAATCAGGGCTTAAATTAAATAAATTTACCGTATAATATAATTAATTTAGCCGTTTAAAATCTCACGTAAGCGCACCACAATTAAAATCTCAACGAGTCTCATATTTATTTTAAATTAAATCACACTAATAAAATCCTCGAAGCCAGTTTAATAAATTAAATTTAAATCAAACGACTCAAATTTTCATAATTAATAAACAAATCGAAATAGACGAATGGAGGGTATAAAATACGAGAAATCACAGGGTTTCTCACGGGAATTAAAGATCATGAGATGAGGGTTGAGAACTTGCCTGAAACTAGTTGATTCCGACCTCTCTCAAGCTCTCGAAGCAAATTAAATCATTTCCTAGTAAATAATACAACTGACACTCAAATTAATTAATTTTAATCGCATAAAATTTATAATTTAAACATGACATGCTTCGACTAATTTTTACCCACGTACCTGATCACTTCCTTTGCCAAAAAATCCCAAAATCCCTTTATTTTTCATATTTTTTTTCCTCTTCTTTTATTTACTTCTTTTTCTTCTCCTCCTCCTCCTCCTCTTCTTCTTCTTCTTCTTCTTCTCCGCGTCCACTGCTCCAGCGCGTCTTCTCCTTCTTCTTCTTCTCTTCTTCTTTCTTTTCTTCTCCTTCTTCCTTTCTTCTTCTTCTCCTTCTTCTTCCTTTCTTCCTCTTCCTTTCTTCTTCTTCCCGCGGCCGCTCCTATTCATCGTCTTCCCCACGCACCCAGGCAGCCTGCAACCACGCATGGCCGCGGCCAGCCTTCGCCATCCGGCCCTCCGCTTGTCGCCGTGTCCACCTCCAGCCATCGCCGACCTCAACCGACGGTCAAGCGGCCACTACCAGCCGTCGTCACCCTCGGCTCACCTCCCATGCGCTGTAACTGCCGGCTGCCATGGCCGAGTTCCTCTCGGCCAACTCCCATGGCTGCCACCTCCTTCTCTCCCTCGTTCCATCTCTCTTTCTCACTCTCTCAATCTCCTTCTCGATCTCTCCCAAGCCCTCATTCATCTCTCTCTCTCGTGATTTCTCCTTCTCGGCCAATTCTCTCCATGTGAGAGAAAAATATCTCTCTTTTTTTTTTTATCTACAACACACGCACATCGCCTCAAATTAAAACATTAATTTAATTAATTTAATTTATTCTTTTATTAATATTTTCAAAATTTGAAGATATTACAAGAACAAATGGACTTTTGAAATAGTGGATGAGAGAATGTTACTTGCACAATGGTTTGGACAATTGATTTGAGATTTGACAATTCTTATCTTCTATTTTAATTACAAATTTACCCTCAAATTGAAGAGTCGAATTTACAAATTTTTCTCGGGCTTCTTTCTCACTCTCTTTCTCCTTCCCCCCTTCTCTTTCCTCCCCCCTTCCCACATCTCGTTCTCGTCGTTGCAGCCATCGACACAAGTGCTTCCACCATTGTTCGCCACCATCAACATTGCTAGTTGATGTTTGCTTTCACTATTTTAGCCGTCATGACACCTTAATCTCTCTCTCCATTTCTATCTCTTCTTGCTCTTGGCCTCGTTCGCCTCCATCTCTCTCCCCCTCTCTCTCTTCTTGTTCTTGTTGCCATTCTCCTCTCCTATCGCTGTTCCCCCATTCTCCTATCATAAAGATGTATGTTTATTTTTTATATTTATTTTTTAGTATATTGCATTTCATATTTTTAAAGTTTTAACAAAAAAATACATATTTTTAGTCTATCATAAATGATTAAAACACTTAACAAATTGTAAATTTGATTTATAAAGTCTGTTTCTGTAGCTAAAAATTATTTGAATATTTTAATATAAAATTATAAATAAAATAATAAGATGCATAATAGCCATTCATAAAACATGGCGTATGCACCAGATGGCAGCCGCATTATGCATTTAGTATTCCTAAGGAGAGACATAAAACCGACATATTGATAGCTAAGTTCAAATAGAATAATACGAACTCCGGAAAATGATAAATGAAACCCTATTTGGCAAAAGTAGGGTACAACTGACTACAGGCAGCGAGGATAACACAAAATTACAAGGCAATTCCATTTTTGAAAATAAAGCACTAATAACCATCCAACTAATGGAATTGCCTTCACACTCCAGTTATCTGAAAACAAACCCGATGGATTTGATGGGATTAAATCAAAACTAAAGATAATTAAATTTTAGTGTATTTTTTATTTTGATAACTAAATTTTAATTCTTTTTAATGTAATCACAAAAATTTAAAAAATTTTACAATATGGTCACATATAAGATTTTTCTGTCATTCTATAATTGGAGTGGATGATGTGGCGCTCATGTGATGTTGATGTGCCAAACAATAAAAATATTATGCAATAATAACCAATCAGAACGTGTCACATAGCGTTGATTGGTTTGATAGGTTTGACATGTGACATGTTTTGATTGGTTGTCATTGTACAATAATTTTTATTATTTGTCATATTAGCACTACATCATCCACTCCGGCTATAAAGTGACTGAAAAATCTTATATGTGACCACGTTATAAAATTTTTTAAATTTTTATGATTACATTGAAAAGAATTAAAATTTAGTGATCAAAATAAAAAATACACCAAAATTTAGTGATCTTCGACGTAATTTACCCTCAATTTACATAACATCTCTGATTTTTGTCGTCCCAAATACAGGTTTGCAAGGAGGTCCATATTTTCTGACCTTAAGCTTAATATGAAACAACAGTAACAAAGGGATCGAGAAATTACATATCCGAAAAAAGCTGCCTCAAAAAATGATCTTAAAAAATAAATATTATAATATTATGATTTATAATTTGATTTTCATTTTATAACTTAAAAAATAAAACAAAACTATAAAATAATTTTTTAAAAATAACAAGCCAAACTATGCTCTTAAAAGTTTAACATATTACAAGCCAAAATTTTTAAAAGTTACAAAATGGGATTAATTTAATTTAGATAATTTTATATAATATATTTGTAGTTTATAGTTGTACTAGGAAATGCCCGTACCTAGAGACACGCTATAAAAAATATGATTAAACATTAAATAAAAAATAAAAATAAAAATTATTGTATATTTATTTTCTTTCTCTTAATGTTTTATAATAAAAAATAAAAAAATTAAATTAAAAAAAAGTTCTACGAACAAATTAAATTAAAATTTAAACATCAAACAATATATATCAGTTAATGCTTGCTGCCAATCAAATATAAAAAAAAAAATAAATATCAAATACTACTACCTATTAAGCATACAAAACTGCAATACCCATCTCTTTAGCATGTAATGTAGTTTCTTTTCATCATATATTCGTTTTCTTCTCTTATATTTTTATACTAGAGAATGCCCGTGCCTAAAGACACGCTATAAAAAATATGATTAAACATTAAATAAAAAATAAAAATAAAAATTATTGTATATTTGTTTTCTTTCTCTTAATGTTTTATAATAAAAAATAAAAAAAATTAAATTAAAAAAAAATTCTACGAACAAATTAAATTAAAATTTAAATATCAAACAATATATATCAGTTAATGCTATTGCTGCCAATCAAATATAAAAAAAAAAAATATCAAATACTACTACCTATTAAGCACACAAAACTGCAATACCCATCTCTTTAGCATGTAATGTAGTTTCTTTTTCATCATATATTCGTTTTCTTCTCTTATATTTTTATATTATTATGCTATGCTATAAATGCAACATATGTTTTTCTCTTATTTATTTTCTTCTATTTTTAATGTTTACTTTAACATGTTTTAGAAAAACAAAATTTAAATTAAATATTAAAAAAAAAACATCTATATAATAAAACATGATGGTTTTTGAAATAATAAATTCGTAAAAAAAATTTATATGACAATATTTGAAAAATAAACTTCTAAAAATTGTGGGGAAACCATACCACGGGATGGACATTTTTCTTCAATTTGCCAGAAAAGGTAGCATTTTCTTTTTTTTTTTTTGGCTTTGCCTATAATAATAAAAAATAAGTAGACTAAATTTATAATTTTTTTTAAATGATAAGCAAATGCATGTCCAATATTGAAGTGACTTTTAAGCTTACCTGACGAATGCGAATAGTATTAAAGGTCATGCTCATCGCGAATAACAACATTAACATTTTTTTCTTGAAGAAATTGAACCTACGTATGTAAAAACTTTAGAGTGATAAATAAAATTTTATATACATAAATAAAAAAATTAGTAAACGAAGTCAATATTACAGTTCGGTGTAAGTCTCCATCCACTTGTAAAATATGAGGAAAAAAATTAGATATGATAAGTATTTTTTTAAAAAAAAATAGGCCTTATATTAAATTTATATGAAAAAAAAAATTTACTTGACCAAAAATAGTAATATCGACTTGAACCTAAAAACCAAATCAGTTGCTACCAAATCAGATAATAAAATTAAATATTTTATTTAAATAAATAACTACCATGAATAAAATAGATGATGAGGAGAAGAAAAAAAAATATAAACCAAAATGATAAAAGGCCAACTTAATGTTTAGAACAGATGTATTTTAACAATCACATTAAAATGATAAAATCAAAATCAGATCCTGGTATGAATAATTGGAAAGTAAAATTAAGGTAGATGACGATCCTAATTTTTTACACCCAATAATTTTTTATAAAAATAAAAAAATAGCATTTATTATGTTCCGTTACATGAAATTACCATTGATGTTGGGTTAAATGGGCTTTTTGGCTTAAAATTTTCACTTTTATTCCATGAAGAGATTGTTTTTAGTTGTTTAATTTAAATTTATAATTCTCAATGAGTTATAATTTACGTACACTATTTCTATGAGTTATAATTTTTGACTTTAAACAAGGATTATCTCAAATGAGTTATAAAAAAAATAAACACATATATTTGGGTCCAACTCATGAAAAAAATAAAATTATAAAATTGTATAAACACATAATTTTATAAGAGTAGGACCTATATAAACACATATGAAAAAAATAAAAAATAAAATTGTATAATTGAATCCAACTCATTTTCATCCCATAAAAATTTTAAAAGATAAAATTGTATATTTGGGTCAAACTCAATTGTACCAAATGTTAGAAATTGTTAAAATTAAAATATTTGGTGCAAATTTTTGAATAAATGTTTGAATAAAAGTGTACCCAATGTCCTAATTTTTTTTTCTTTTGTTATATTTTTTGGTGCTTCCAATACGAAATTTCATTTCTCTTGAATGATGACAAAAATTACAATTTACAATTTTTACATGGATATACACATACACATGACACTGATTTACAATATAAATTTATTTTATTGTTTAAATTAATACATATACACATGACATTGATTTACAATTTAAATTAATACACATACACATGAAACACCTTTCATTCATTTTAAAACTAAAGTTATATTACATGGAAATGTATATAAATAGATGAGAAGAAATTTAATACCTTTGATCAAAGTACTTAATTAAACAACTTTCATTCAAATGGCCCATGGAGAAAGTGAAGAACCTTGGGTTCCTGATCATAAGTGGTCAAATGAATGAAATAATTCTATTTTTTTCATTTTATATAGATTATTTTAATTAAAAAATAATTTTATTGTGCCTAAAATAAAAAAATAGAATTAATAAAATTAAATTAAAATTAAAAAAATAAATTCTTTTTAAATATTTGCATAAGTAACTCAATATGATAGATTAACCAATTTCACATTTTTTAAGTATAAAAAATTCAACACCTAAAGATAAAAATATTAAATTTTGAATCATCCATGTCAAATTATTATACATCAAAACTTACATTATTGGTGTTTTTATTTAAAAAATTTCAAAAATTAAGTATTAAAACTTACATGATATTTCAAAAAATTTCAAAAACTTACAATGTTGATATTTAGAATACTTAAAAATTAAGTATTAAATGAAAAAGAGTCCCTACCTTGTATACCCAAGAGTAACATTCCCTAGTTTTATTCAAAAAAAAAAGTTATTTTAAATGGTTCATGAAAGTTTAGCACATAAATCAATTTATCACACAACAAATATTTCACATGAATAATATTTGTATATGTGTGTGATAAAGTTATTTTAAATGGATCATTTTTAAACCCATAAACAACAACTAACTCGTGTGTATATGATTGAAAAATAGTTATTTTAATAGTTCTCCACCCATTTGCCTTCCTGCATACACACACATACATGCATTTCACACGCAGGCGCGCACACACACACGCACACATGCATTTCACTCTCTCTCTCTTTCTCTCAAACTACTGCGAGCACAAACCCACCCCTGTCCCCCCACCTCTCGAGCAAACCCACCCACCCACCCACCCACCCATCCTCCCCGCTCTCTCACTCTCACTCTTCCCTGTGCCATCAAACCCATCCCCTCCCCCCATCTCTGTTTCTCTCACCTCTCAGGTAAACCCACCCACCCACCATCGCCTTTCTCTCATTCTCGCTCTCCCTTGCGTTCCACCCTTCCTTCTCTCTCTCTCTCGCTCTCGCCCACACAGTCGCGACTTAGAGAGAATGAAGATAGCATAAAGAAACTAAAACTAAAGCCGTGACTATATATAAATACACACAGTGACTATAGCATAACGGAATAGGAACTATATATGAAGATAGCATAATGGAATAGGAACTATAAATACACACAAATACACAAATGGCTGCCATATATACACTCACATATGAATGAACCTCTCTAAAAACAACCAAATGGCTGCCATATATACACTCACATATATAAATACAGTTGCGAGAGATACATACACACACGCACAGTGACTATATATGTGAGTGTATATATAAATGACTGCCATATATACACTCACATATATAAATACAGTCGCGAGAGATACATACACACATATATTCACTGCCATATATACACTTACTGTGCCTATGAATGGGTGTGGGTGTGCGTGTGTGTGTTTTGCTTTGCTTTGCCCATTCATATACAGCAGCAAAAAGCTATGTTTAATACACACAGTGACTATATACATATCGTGCCTTTGAGCAGTGGCTTAGAGCTTCATGCGGATGAGAGTGGAGCTTCATGCAGTGGACAGAGGGAAAAAGAGAGAGGGAGTTGACGAGTGGGTGGGTGGCAGTGACTGAAAGAGTGGAAGAGAGAGAGAAAGAGAGAGGTAGTCGCCCACGTGTCCATCAATCAGTTGGCCATTGAGAAGCCACAAATTGGAGAAAGATTGTTGGGTGGGAAATGGTTTAATCTCAACCATCAAATACATAAAAAATGATCCCAGCCATTCAAATATCTCAAAAGTGAGACATTTTCAAAAACCATCTTGTTTTATTATATAGATTTAAAATACTTATTTATGTATATTTATATGTATGTAAATCTTTTGTGTAATATATATATTTAGTTTGTGTATATTTATATTTAGATAGAATATACATTTTTAGTAACGGTGGAAAACTGCGAATGAAGAAAGGGGGAGGGGAGAAAGAGAGAGAGAAGGAGATGGAGACGTCGCCAAAGGCGAATGGCGACAAGAAACGTTGATGGCGAAAGCGGCTGCGTTCGAGGCGAACAACGACGGAGGTGGTAGTGAACGATGGCAGAAATGACTGCGTCAGTGGTTACAATGGCAAGAATGAGATTGGGGGGGGGGGGGGGGGGGGGGAGAAGGATGAGGAAGATTTGTAAATTGGGGTCATCAATTTGAGGGTAAATTTGTAATTGAAAAAATGATAGATTTGTAATTATCAATTGTTGAAGGAAAATTCTATGGGAAATTCTATTCGCAGCCAACAAAAATATATTTTTTCTCTTTTACTCTTTACAGCAATGTTAAAAACTCTTTGGAACCAATATTTTCTAAAAATACCCTTTTCAGTATTACACACAGCAACATCTATCTTTATGCAATCATCCCTAAAATACAATTTTTTTTTAAAAAAATACAAAATCTTCTATGCTTGTTTGAAATTAAAAATCAAAGACTCAAAACTCTATATATATATATATATATATACACATACACGCAGCCATCTTCGCACACACATATATACAAATATACACACATCCGAACACACACACACACATATATATATGCACACACACACGTAGATATATATATACACACACACAGACACACACATACATATATATATATATATATACTGACGGTGGGACGAACAATAATAGAAAAGGTAGATCCAGTGGCGTCATAACCCCGAACCGGACAACAATGGCGTCACAACCTCGAACCCTGGGGTTCGGGGCTTGAGGGCGTCCCCGAACTCTGGGATTTAGGGCGCTTAGGCTTCCTCGAACCCCAGGGTTCAAAGATGCTTGGGGTTTGGGGAAGGGGGGGCGAGGTTGTCGCCGATGTGAAACCGCTACCATGGGTGTATATATATATATATATGTATGTGTGTTTGGGTGTGTTTGCGTGCATATATATATATATGTGTGTGTGTGTATGTGTGTGTCTAGGTGTGTCTGCGTGCGTATATATATCTATATATGTGTGTGTGTGTGTGTGTGTCTAGGTGTATATATATATATATATATGTGCGTGTGTGTGTTTTTATGTGTTTGGGTGTATTGTTTCTTGAGTAAATGGATTAGCACGTATGATATATATGTATATATATTATACGTGACTATATTTATATGTGTATTTATGTATGTGTTCGGATGCATCATCTTCGGCGTAAATGGGTGATCATATATGACGGCTG
This sequence comes from Diospyros lotus, assembly GCF_014633365.1. Taxonomy (NCBI): domain Eukaryota; kingdom Viridiplantae; phylum Streptophyta; class Magnoliopsida; order Ericales; family Ebenaceae; genus Diospyros; species Diospyros lotus. Next base: position 1,555,903 of record NC_068349.1, on the reverse strand, counting down.
ACCAGTAGTTTATTGAGGGAAAAAGTGGTTGCAACAGAGGGTAAAAATGAATTTTCAAATAAGAGTATTTCAGATATATTAAAATATGGTTGTGAAGAGTAAAATGAGTACCTGTGAATAGAATTTCCAAATTCTATTTGTAACCATATTTAACAAAGCACTCGCATAGACAAATGTTAATTGCTTAATTCATCTACTTCCAAAACACTACTTGATTATTGAAAAGAAAACACTATCAGATAAAATTAAGCATAAAGTAACAATGCAACATAATAATTCAAAGAAGCACTGGATACAGGGCGGATGCAGAAGGGGGCTTGGAATTGGGCTGTGCTTGGGAGTTTATATATTTATATATATATATATATATCTATTTATTATATATATTTTTACTATTTATTATATTTTTTTTACTGGATATATATAAGAAAAGATTAATTGTAAGCTGAATCCATATTCATGTGATGAGCATTGAAGAAGACGAAAACTGTGTGGATGGTATAATCAAGGTGATGTCGAAGTACTTGATATAGACTTGAATATCTTCTGAATCAATATCTACCAAAGCTATTGTAGCAAACTTGGATACCTTCCTCACTGATTTAGAAAGTTGTTGACAACAAAAGAGACAAGACAGAACAAAGCAATCAAGATAATTAGCTGCACCATGGATGAACTAATTCCAAATTAAGTATAGAATAAAGAGTAGTGAAATAAGCAAATGAAATTTGACTATTCCGACTTCTCGTTAACAGAGCATCCGATTATCTCTGTAGATTCACAAAACAATCTAGAAACTTGTCATTGATCAAATCATAGATCTTATACTAAAGAAAATGGTAACCTTGCTGGGTGATTTAAGCAACGCTCAAACCACTTAATACATCTTTAATTACACCTTGCTTTGATTATCGAGAACTAAAACTGGATTACTGGATGATTTGGATATCACTACGAATCACAAACAACCTTGAGTTTCTCAATCACGTGAGTGTTTTTGCATTAGGTATGCATATAAGTCCTCAGAAACTAAAAAGAGGGATAAGGAAAAATCCTATGAAGCGGAACCAAATCTGAAGGCGACATCGAGAGAAAAAACAAAAATACAAGTGAACAAAACGATACACAGAGAAAGAGAAACCCTAGAAAAAAAGGGAAAGGGATCATACGATGTCGTCGAGGTGGAGGCAAACGTGGTTGGTGGACCGACCAAAGCAAAGGACAATAGCTTTGTCAATGGTGTCTCTGATGATGGAATGTACCTCTTTCTTTTTCTTAAGCGTCGTCAGCAAATAACTCATTCGGGCGGCAAGAGGGAACGATCACACGATCACAAGGTGATGATCAGAGAGAAAGAGAGTAGTTGTCAGTTGTGACGAAGGTAAACTTGAGAGATAGAAGGGTTCGTAGAGGGCAACCCTCGATTCAGAAAACACCATCTTAGGATTACCACCCTTGTGCAGTCTCCCGTCGCTCGTGCCTTCAATTTCGACAGAACAAATAAATCGCATGTGGAGATTTTATCTTACTTGCGTAGAGCAAGGAATTGAATCCACGACCTACTAGTGTGAATCTCAGCTTATCGTGGCCCAACTACTTGACATGTACCTTAAGGGCCAAAAAACACCTTCTAATCCTTATCTAAGTAATCTCATTCTATTTAGTATTTATTATTTTACGTATATCAGAAATTAAATATAAAAAAAAAAAGACTCTTTGTTTATCTATGTCCTTGTCTTTTATGTTATGGGCCAAGTTCTAACCCAACTCCGATTAAACTTTTATTTATTTCTTTTGTATTATGGGCTAAGGCCCAACCCAACTCCCTTTAATTTTATTTTATAGTATGGGCGAAGGCCCAACCCAAACCTTGTTAAACTTTAATTTATTTTAAAATTAGGACACCCTATCACATCTCATATTTTTCTATCATATAAATACTTCAAAATCTCAAATTATTTCCAATATTTACAAAAAGTGAAATAATGCAACAAGGCTTTGACAATAAGCTGATTTTTGAAGATTCAATAATATAATAAATGTTTTAAAAATAAAAAATATAAATAGTAAAGTATCATAAATTAAATTTGGCAATGGGATGAGTTCAACTAAAGATTAATTAAAATTTTATTTTAAGAAACATAATTTTGATTAGAAAACAATTTCTTACGTAATAGAATAAAATAAAAGTGATTTAGAAATAATGTGTAGGTCACTTAGGGTTAGAGACATTGTAACCATTCTTTTTTCTAGTTTTACTCAAAGTTATTCTTCTTTTTTATGTGTATTTATCGAACGAGAAAATTTAAATTTCCAAATCTACCTATTTGAGTTGAGTTTGGCTTAGCCCATATCTATTATGGAATATTGAGATTTTTTTTTCTTATTGTTAATATATTAATTATTACAATTTAGAGTTTAATTTTGATGATGTTTTGATAATGAGAATTTAAATGCAAAACTTTAATATATTTTCTCTATTAGGATTGTAATACCCCGGGAGTTCAAAGGAGAATAGTATATATCGAGGATAGGTGAGGAAGGAAACAACACCAGCTGGATACCTTTTGGGCTGAATGTTGGCAAAGAACTCCCAAGTCCAGGGATGGGTGACCCATTGGGAAGTTTACGTAGGCCCATCAGGGTAAGTTGTTCCGGTCCTTCCTATAGCTCGATGTGGGATGTTACAGGTGGTATAAGAGCCGACCCTTGGTGAAGGCGGTCCGATGAGGGCGGGGAGTGGCGCCGGGACTCGAGGGCCTGTACAATGAGCGGCTTCTGTCAGACTTCTAGGATGGCAGCCTCCAAAGGGGAGAAGGTCTGGGACCAGTTGTAAGGTCGCATAACGAGGACGTCATGTGCTTAAGGGGGGGAGAATGTAATACCCCGGGAGCCCAGAGGAGAATAGTATATATTGAGGATAGGTAAGGAATGAAACAACACCAGCTGGATACCTTTTGGGCTGAATGTTGACAAAGAACTCTCAAGTTAAGCGTGCTTAACCTGGGGTAATCCAGGGATGGGTGACCCCCTGGGAAGTTCACGTAGGCCCATTAGGGTAAGTTGTTCCGGTCCTTCCTATCGCTCAATGCGGGATGTTACAAGGATGTTTTGATAATAGCATTTAAGTTTAATAGAGTAATATATGTTGGTCTCTTAGGGTGTGGCTACTTAAGATGAGGGTGAATTGAGTAATTAAAATTTTTTTCCCTTTTAATAAATATTCTTAATTAATGATTTTATTTAAGAATGATTTTATTTAAGAATATGTATTTGATAAATATAATAAATTATATTTGGGATTAATAATTAATACAAACCACAAAATATAAGAAGAATAAATAATATGAGGCACAACACAATTTATAGTGATTTGGTGTTTCCACACACACCTAATTTATTCTCCTAAGGTTTAACCACCCTTGAGGTTTCACTAAATTAAAATCACCAAGATTTCCACACTACCTTACCTTGAAAACTAGATTTACCTAGATTTTAATAGTTCTAGGAAACCTATACAAACCTCAATAATAGTTTAAATGTTTACAAATAATTTGTCCACACTTGGACACAAATAAGCAATTAA